>NC_056725.1:1844563702-1844576202 GCF_019279795.1 Protopterus annectens | reverse complement strand
TAACATTAATAGATTTTGCAAATAGGAAAAAGAAAGATTTAACACTTATTAGTCTTGATATAAGTTCAGCATTTGATTCAGTAAGTTGGGACTATCTGTTTACCTTAATGAAGTGCACAAACTTCTCGGATGCATTTGTAAATCTAATTGAACATTTATACAAAGGAACGTTGGCTTATATTAAGGTAGGAACATATGTTTCACAAAAAATACCCATTCTTAAAGGTACAAAACAAGGATGTCCACTTTCTCCACTATTATTCACTTTAGTAATGGAGCCTTGGGCTAATTTGATCAGAAACAGTACTGACATAGAGGGTTTTGAAATAGATGAAAATACAACATCCGAAATTCAACTTTTTGCAGATCATGTTCTAATTACATCAGCAGGATCTAATTCTTCTATACAGTATCTATTTGATAACATGATGAATTTTAAAAGTATTTCTGGTTTAATATTCAATGAAGAAAAAACTAAAATACTACCTATATATACACGAAAAAATATTCCCATTAGTGATTTTACTAAATATGTACCCAATTCAGGTCAGATAACTTATTTAGGTATAATACTATCTAAAGATATTAAATCTATTATATATAATAATTATAATACCTGTTTTCTTAGTATACAAAATCTTTTTAATACCTGGAATAATATGTTTTTTACTATGGAGGAGTGACTTACAATTATTAAAATGATAATATTCCCCAAGATTTTATACTTAATACAATCAATAATACTTCCACCTACAAAAATAATTATCAAGAAACTGAACACACTAATGTTAAATTTCTTATGGGCACCTAATAGACCTAGGATTGCATTAAAGAAACATACTAATAGCTGGTCTCAAGGGGTATTTCTTTTCCAGACTTTAATTTATATACTATCTCTTCTATTGTAAAAGTTATTACTTTATTAATAGATCAGTCATATGTCACAAAATGGAAAGATTATTGGGAGCTAATTAGTATACACTTCATGAAAATCTCCTTAACACATAAAAATATGATTGTAAATAACTCCATGTTATGGTTACTAAAGGAATTTTGTACTTCACCTATTACACCTAAACATATGGTTTGTTACCCATTAAATATTATTATTAGTTATCGTAACTTTATATTCATGCACCCTAAGTATAGGGAATGGAATTTTATTGTATTTCCTATAATGTATACTCAGGGTATGCTTTTGTCATCTACTTCTGAAGGAACTCATTTAGCTATAGATAATGATCTAAAGTACTGGTATCAGTTGATATCTGATAATAAAGTTAAAAATCTAGATTTCTTAAAACAAGAATTTGATCTAAGAGAAACTTGCTGGTTAGAGGTTCAGACCTTTAGACAACATCTTATTAATAAAATAGATTTAATGTCTATAACTGTTAAAGAATCTATTCCAACACTGATTGATTACTTGATATTAAATTTACAACATAAAGTTTCTGATAAAGGTAAACTTTCATACATACATAATGTTATCAGACAAGAAACTTTTTACAGTGTAGATTCATACTGGAATTATTTCACTTCTATTAATGGGGACCCACCAAATCGACAAGATAAACAATATATATTGGAATCTGCTTATAGAACTACGTCTTCCATTGTCTGGAGACTTTATACATGGAAAATTTTACATAGATCTTTTTATACACCTTTGATGATGAATAAAATAAATAATAAAGATAATCTATGTAAGAGATGTAATGTAGAAATTAATGCTGACTGGGCTCATATGTTTTATGACTGTATAAAATTGAAAGAATACTGGAAGTCAATTAATGAATTTTTGCAGGCTCTTTTTACAGATAATTTCATTATTTCTAAATCTCTTATATTATTCAACACACCTGTACCTCAAAGTGTTAAAAAGGTTAAGCTTCCCTTGTTATGGTCTATTCTAGCAGTGGCTAGGAAAATAATAACTAGAAATTGGATTTCAGATACACCTCCTTCGTTCAATTAATTTAAAAATGTTATGAATATAGTGTGCCATATGGAAATAAACACAATTAGGACTAGAACAAATAGAAAAACATCTTATTTTATTGTATGGGATAATTTACAAAATTTGTTAAAAAAATTTTAATTTCAATAGCATGGTATTTTAGTTTAATTAATTGATCTGATTGTAGTGGATGTCTTTGTAAATACTTTAGTTGTTTTGTTGAATATTATAATAATACCTATTTTTAATTACTTGTATAAAATTGTTATGATATTTCTCTTATATGTTAAAACAATAAACCTGTTTTGAAAAAAAAGATGTTAGTGTCCCCACAGACTCTAGCAGTGATGATGAATGTATGATTGGGACACAGGCAGAATTGTCAGGGGCTGAAACTGTGCCATTGGTTGCCATTCAATCTATATCCACCTCATCCCTGCACACAGATCCCGCACCTGCACATACCCCATCACCAGTGGCCATAGAGGAAGGATAGTTGGCTCGTGGTAGCTTGGAACAGGAAGGTGTGGGGCTATGGAAGGTGTGACTGCACACCATGGTGTCAGCCAAACTACTGGTGGTGCCCCACACAAGCACGTGGCAAGTGCTGCTCATAAGAGGACCAGTGGCCAACATGCTCCTGCATGACAGAGCACAGCAGCTGGTGTCACCAGATGCATGTTTCAGGCTGTAATGGAGGCACAGGCACGTGCTGAATGGTGCAACAGAGAAGATCAGGGGATACAGAGGGCTGCTGTCTGTCCTTTAAACAACGGCATCCAGGCAATGGTAAATGCTCAACAGCAGATTGCTGATGCATTGTATAGACGGTTGGGTGACATGGTTGGAGTCCTTGACCATGGCATGACAATCCACGAGCGTGAGCTGTCTGTGTTGGAACATCTGGTAGGAGTGAGGCATTGGGCACGTGGACGTAGGCCTGCTACATCACCTGTGTCAGGCCTACATGTACGAGCTATCTCACATGCCCACTCCCATAGTGACAGTAGCAGCAGCAGTGCATCTGGTGCTGTGCTGTCCACACCACGACACAGCAGGCCACATGCACGTGGCCCGGGATTGTCCCAACAGGGACATGGTTCCAGTGGACTAGTGACATCAGACAGTACCCAATCTGCACCTTTGTCTGGTAGTGCCCATGCAACCCCTGGCAGGCACAGGTCACATGTCCATGGCTGGACACCGTGAACTGTAAAACCTCACCTGTACAGTCTGCAGCTGCCAATAATACCCCTGTGTAGGCCAGACACATGGGAGAACTGTGTGCAGACATACACGCACACACTGGATACATATGTAGGGCACCACAGCACACACATGCATAACATCCACCCAAACCCAGTTAGATCAAAGGCCCGGACCCACACATATGATGTCATCCAATGGTGCAGCCTAGGCCTCTGGCAAACATTAACACCCTGTGCATATGATGATGCATGTGCCACATCCCTGACATCCACACCATCAGTGCAGGGACATGCACATATGGTCTGATGCACAGGGTGAACAGACTAGGATGATACATGTAGTTTACAAATGTTGGGGACTGTTGACAGGCAGCAGATATACCATTTAGTACAGGTGTACAATACTGTTAACAGAATGTGTCTTGTGTAACAACAGTGCAGCCTAGGCCTCCGGGAAACATTAACAACCTGTGCATATGATGATGCCTGTGCCACATCCCTGACATCCACACCACTGGTGCAGGGACATGCTCATATGGTCTGATGCACAGGGTGAACAGACTAGGATGATATGTGTAGTTTACAAATGTTGAGGACTGTTGACAGTCAGCAGATATACCATGTAGTACAGGTGTACAATACTGTTAACAGTATGTCTTGTGTAACAACAGTAAATGCATGTTGGTCATGATGTTCTTCTGTCCTTCTTCAGGTCTAATTGCATGTGCTGGTGGATGTCAGTGTTTGCAGTTGTGTCCCATATGTCAATGTGGACTACACACAGGTATGTATGAATATACCAGCATGAACCATGTAGCTGCCACATACCAGTGAGAATGTACCACATTACAAACACGTTTACCGTTCCAAGAGCATGATAGCTGTGTATTAAGCTACTGTGGCCACAGACGTGACATCCATAAAGGGTGACATCACAGGTACAGTTACATGGAGTGGTGAGGTAAAAGAGTGGACTAGCTGATTACAAGGGTAGAGGCCAGTGGGAAGTGTGATGCCTCAATGGGAATCAGTAATACACATTCCCATGACAGGATGCCAACACACAACTGCACCCACACACTCAGGTATTGATACACATGTATTCAGTGACACTGTAACACATACCCACACACACACACACACACACACACACACACACACACACACACACACACACACACACATACACTCACAGCTTCACCGACACAGTAACACACACTCGCACACAGTTGCTACTGGATGGATGAGGACCCCTGCCTATGTGCAAATCATCATTACAGTACTGTGCACCTACATGACATGCCACCGAGAATACATATGTACAGGTAATCAGTACGGCCTAAGATCAGGGACATCAACACGGATAACTAAAAAGGATGGTCACAAATGGAACCAAAATCAACTGTAATCCACACGAGCAGCCAAATAAGAGCCGAAGTTGATATAAATCACAGTTTATTGAAACAAATGAATGCTACTAATGCACAATTGCATTTTCGTTGTAACCCTTCCTCAGGTAATGCTGACCCACATCTTTTTCATTTAAATACTATGACACAGTTAAACATCAACACGGATAGTTGAATGCATCGCCTGGATGGTGGAAGGGGTCTTATCAGTTCAGTATGGTAACATACATCCTCACCCCAGGGACCAGTCAGCCCTACATACACACTGTCGCATTCACTAATTAATACTCCTATGTCATGCACATGCATATACCTCACATGTGTGAGATACATGCCCCTGCCTATGTCCTGCTTTCTACATTGCAGTCTGTACAGATGTGTACACTAGTGTACACGAGAGTGAGTAACAATTGAGATGTATTCCCACAATATGTGACATATATGGACACACACACAACCACACATGCCAGTACTGTGAATCTCAGACCTGCCTAGCTCATGTTATATATGTCAGATGTACAGCAGTATTGCACACGTTACAAACTGTACTAATGCTTCCTGTGCAAACAGTGCTGATACATGCACTAGGGACGTCATATCTATTAACAGGTGTCAAGTGATTTACCTTCGCTGTCACCCTGACCGCTGTCTAAGTTGTGTGTTATGTCCTTCAACCATTGCTTCCCGGTTACACAGGGTATTGTAGGACTGCTTGTGACACATCTATGAGCTGTCCACAGCAAACATCCATCTGCAAAGATGACCCGCCACATAATTATTTCAATACATCTGTCCATACCTGTGGTACATCTTTCTGTACATTCAGCATATCACCATATACAGTTGGCAATGTTGAGGCTGCATTGCAGCTGCATGATGTACTAGGATACACACCACCTGCATACATCAGCAACTGCACACACATGTTATCTGAATGCACAACACTACGTGCTCAGGTGTGTAGGTCCTACAATCCTGACATTTGATCATGTTTGTAGGCATTGCAATGGGAGGATATGTGTAATGACATACATGACACATGGACTGTTGTATGATATGATAGGTGACCAGTACAGAGGGGATGTTCCCTCTGTTAACATTGATATAACACCTTATGTACTGTTAGTATTCAGCAGCCATGGACCTACATTCCATGTGCATGTGTGTAATGGCTGTAGCCACCTGTTTGCACAAAGGACTACAACAGCAATGCTATTTACAGGTATGTAGTGCGTGTGGCATGTACATACTCAGGGCAGATACATGTATGTCATATCCATACATGACGGTGTGTACTGGTGTACAGCAACAGACATCTGCTAATGGTGGACAGTACTGAGGGCCCTTGGTATGTGTACAGCTGACCTCATCACAGACAGTGGTATCATTACATTGCATAACACATGATGCAACTGTGTCAGTACCTGTGCACTATCTACAGTTGATGTAGAGCTTAGTACAGTACACAGGTCAAGGGTCACATGTTGGTGTACTCGTCTGTCATACAACATGTATTGTTGCATGTTGGTGGTCCAAGACCATGGTGGTATCTGCAGTTTACATCCTAAAATGCAGCATGTGATACTGTGTCCTGCACATGGCTCATTTGTGATGCCTTTCATAGGGGGATCAGTCAGTACATGTGAATGGCCTTTATGTATGTGGGTACACCACCTGGAGCCTGTGTTATGGCCCACATGTCTGGTTCTGAGGTATATGGTAGTAGTGCTATGTTCTGAGGTATATGGTGGTAGTGCTATTGTGCACTACAGAGACATCAGCCAGGTGTTCCTCACTGCACAGATGTCAGTACTCCCCATTGTTGGATCTACAGTGGCCAGCTGTGAATATGGATGCTACACATCTAGCACTGGTTAGCATAAGAAAACAATGCAGTTGTCCTGTAGGTGTATGGGAGTTAACCTGTGTTGAGGACATTTGCCTTGGAATGGCACTGTGTGGGCGGATGCGACTTGGTTAATATCCACACTCCCTTGTATCATGGATGCATGTGATATGTGACAAAGGCCTGCCTACTGTCAACCATGTCATCCCAGAATGACAGCTGATTTGTAAAAGACCGGTGTCCAATATATGTATAGCAGCATTCCCACTAACAATGCCAACTACTTACACCAGAGCCCATTACAATGTGTTCTTTATCTCTACCTCTAATAGCATGGCTGATGTGGCCCTGCATGTTTAGCATCAGAGTGTATCCCAGTCAGCCCTGTGCTACTAGGAGTATGAGCATGCCCAGTATATCCTTGTGTAGATGGACACATAGTAGTGCATTCAAACCAGCCCTGTGATACTGTGTGAGCATGCCCCTTGTGTTACTAAGTGTATGAGCATGCCCAGTATATCCTTGTGTAGATGGACACATAGTGCATTCTGAACAGCCCTGTGCTACTAAGTGTGTGAGCATGCCCCTTGTGCTACTAAGTGTAGGAGCATGCCCAGTATATCCTTATGTAGATGGACACATAGTGCATTCCAAACAGCCCTGTGCTACTAAGTGTGTGAGCATGTCCAGTGACACCTTGTGTTGGTTATGTGCCTCTGTGTATGGGCATGGCCATTGTAACCCTGTATAGTTGTAGTAGTCGTCCATTCCACAGATGGGCATACTCCAGGTCAGGATGGATTCATATTTTAAACACACAGGTTCACAGGTATGTACATCTTAACTGCCAGCATCCCTGTTGATGTCCGTATTCCCAGATGGTCATAATGACAGCCTTGACATGTGTAGTCTGTGTGGCGCGATTCGTATATATGTAGTATTGTAATAGTAATCTGTAAATAAGCAGATGTTCCGTACCTGACACTGGCATGTGTGTGTATGTCTGTCCCTGTTTGCCGGTAGACTCTAAATTGCTTTTAGACTGCCCACGCTCCATACATTTCTTATACCCACTGTTAGGAAGGCCAATGATGTCACCCATCTACAAATACACCTCTGAGAGGACTGTGTCCCAATAATCTCGGTAGTGCATTCTGTAACAGGGTAATGCTGTAGTGTAATAAAGTAGTTAGGTCGGTGTTCTAGTCCCACACTTGTCGTGTGTGTGTGTGTGTGTGTGTGTGTCTCTGCGTTTGCCTGAGGACTGAGTAATACCTTTATACTGCTCACACTCCATACATTTCTTATACCCACCGTTAGCAAGGCCGATGATGTCACCCATCTACAAATACACCTCTGGGTGTGCTGTGTCCCAGTAATCTTGGTAGCGCATTCTGTAACTGTGTAATGCTATAGTGTCCTAGTCCCACACTTGCCGTGTGTGTGTGTGTGTGTGTGTGTGTGTGTGTGTGTGTGTGTGTGTGTGTGTGTGTGGGTGTGTGTGTGTGTGTGTGTGTGTGTGTGTCCCCATTTGCCTGAGGACTGAGTAATACCTTTATACTGCTTACACTCCCTACATTTCGTATACCCACTGTTAGCAAGGCCGATGATGTCACCCATCTACAAATACACCTCTGGGAGTGCTGTGTCCCAATAATCTTGGTAGCGTATTCTGTAACTGTGTAATGCTGTAGTGTAATAAAGTAGTTAGGTTGATGTTCTAGTCCCACACTTGCCATGTGTGTGTGTGTGTGTCTATGTCCCCGTTTGCCTGAGGACTGAGTAATACCTTTATACTGCTCACACTCCATGCATTTCTTTTACCCACCGTAAGCAAGGCCGATGATGTCACCCATCTACAAATACACCTCTGGGAGTGCTGTGTCCCAGTAATCTCGGTAGCACATTTTGTAACTGCATAATGCTGTAGTGTAGTAAAGTAGTTAGGTCGGTTTTCTAATCCCAGACATACCAAGTGTGTGTGTGTGTGTGTGTGTGTGTGTGTGTGTGTGTGTGTGTGTGTGTGTGTGTCTGCCTGCATGAGACAAGTACAGTGCTTTGTAGTATTCACTGTATTGCATGCCCTAAACACGTGTTGCTGCAGTAAGATACAATAGGGGTTTGTATACAGGACGTGACAAGTGTGTGTTTGTCTGTCAGAGCCTGGGTAGTGGTGGCTGTGATTGTCTTACCATTGGACATGTTTGGGAGTGGGTTTTGTAGTTTTCCTATATAATATCCGTCTTATGACACATTGGCCACCTCACAAGGAGTACAGCTGTCAGTCAGCCACGGTACTGTGTTGGCAAGCCATACCCATGCATCTGGCAAAAGGGTTGGTGAACTAAGTATGCAGCCCTACTAGTACCCGGTATATGTCCCGCACCCATGTGCCATGCACATACAACCTTGCCTAGGATATCCCACTATGTTGCTAGTAACATGGACATTGAGGACAGATAGTAGGCATGGTGTGACCGCAGTGGCCTGCAAAGGTCATGGCACCCTGTACAGCGGTACAATAGGCACATATATGTGGACATTGTGCCTTCACTATGTTCCACACTGAATGGCAGCAACATATGTGGTGCCATCATATGTGATCCACTAAGGCCAGACAATGCTGTACACATGTGCCCTGTATGGACCCATGCTACTGACACCATGGAATACCTGTCCATTCTATAAATGCAAGTGCAGGGCCGCCCTGCTCACTGTAAGCAGGTTTCGCCACACCAGGCCAGTATTGGCATATTGGGGTATAACAGGCTGTGTACACTACATGTGTCTGCCAAACCAGGTAAACCTGTACATGTCACTGTACAGTATTGTGGGACATGCACATCCCAGGCAATGTCCATGTGAAGGACTATCAAACACAGACATGGCATGCATTGCAAAGCTATGGCCCTACACATTGGTAACCAGGATGTCAGGCCAGATATTGCAGTACCCATCTGTGTGGGACATTGCAGACACTACACCCCTGCACTGCACACCATTGTCAGGTGACGCAATGGCAAGGATTACCCCTCACCCAGCCTTGTACAGCCATCTTGCACAGCCAAACACTACACACACATGGAGCAATGCATACCTGCATGACAGTACTGGCACCCTGTGTCTGCATGTGGGTTGTGATGCTCCCAACCACAGTCACTCCCAATATAAACCTCGTTGGCATACCAACAGTTGTCAAGCACTTTCACATGGCCTAGCCCATTGAACCTCCAGATATCCCCTGTGGTGCATGTGGTCCTGTGCATTACTGTGGTGTGGAAAACTAAGTAGTTATATTGTGTATTTGCTGCCCTGGAAAAGGTGTCAATGCATGTCCATTAGAATGTGGTTGTGGTGACAATGGCATCCGTTCACTTGGATTGACATGTGTGCCACACCTAATGTATGTCTGCTATATCTGTTGCAAATGACACTCACTCACCTACGCACATGTTCTTACAGCCCTGCAACATGCCGCCTCTGTGGCACATGTAGTAACATCATGCACATGTAATAGTAATGAGTAGTCAGGGGTATGCCCCTGTATTATTCAGTGTGTGGCAGATTATGGTTAAGTCTCCAAGCCCTTCCCTGGTGTACATTGCCTGTCCCGCACACACACTCTCTGGTGGATGTGAAGATGTACACCTGCACAGCAGCAGCATGTGTATTGTAACAGATGGAAATGGTCAGGTGATGGCCTCTGCACCTATTGCAGTCCTCCTCTAGCTGATTGCATGTGGTACAGCTATGATGGTGCTCCCATAGCCATCCGCATGATAAACACAGTACACTATCTAGGGAAACATGTTATCTGGTCATGACAGTCGCTGTGAGTGGTACCTGGATGTGGTGTTCTGACATGGCATCGCAGATGATATCTGGTTATACCTCAATCATTTTCAACAGTGGGAAATAGCCTAATGACAGGAGGGTGATGTGCCACACAACTACAGCATGTAAGTGTAGCTATGCTACATTGAGACTACTGCCTGTTTAACATGTGTGTGGTAATGGCTATTCTGCATGTTAAAATACAGATATGACAGTACTCTGTTCATGAGGGAACCCCATCTGTAGGGCCATCTGTGAACAGGTCAGTGTGTACAACCATTTGTTTCCTGTGTTACACACTGAACACACTTCTGTGCACAGCAGAAGCATGGTGTGGGGATTGCAGACAGTACATGATGATAGGGATGTGTTACTGCCATCGTATCCCTGACTGGACATGTGTCACATGAGACAGTGATATGACTGACACTGTGTGGGATTCCCAGTGACAAGCCAATGATGGGCAACTGTTCATAGCTGTGGTCAGATGTTTACTACACATTGTACAGTTGCCATGCGGTATATATGCATGTGTTGTGCTCCCTCTGCAAATGTATACAATCTGTTGGATTGGGTTGCTGGTGATATCTATGCATACTGTTGTAGGTAATCCTGTATGCTGTTGTCTACCACTAAGCCATATGTGGGTTTAAAACACAACACCATAGGCCGAATGGGTTGGTAGGTCCCGGCAGATCCTCCTGTCCCACTTCAGTTGACCATGGCACCGGGCACTAACACATCTGGGGCCCAATCATTAACATCAACCTCTGTTGGCACTGCACCACCTTCTGGGGGTACCACCACTGAGGATGGAGCATGTCCCCCTTGGGATCGGGGCCAGACAGGTATATATCTGCTGTTGTGTAATCCTGGACATGTTGCATAGGTTGCTCCCTAAGGGGTTACGAAGCCAGATACGCCAGTTCAAGGGCGGAGTGTCACATTTACAGGGTGATGCTGCCCCTCCTGGACAGCCCCCAGCATTGCCTCCTTTGCAGCTGTGTAGGTGCAGTGGCAGTTGCCCATGGCTGGAGACCTCCGTCCCACTGTTCCCATCGGCTTTTGAATGTCGAAGACCCATCCCCATCCAGGGTGTATCCCCCCACATGTGTCATATACCAACCCTGTATGCTGTCATTTATGCACACCTACCTATCCTCCACGGCCATACCTACACTCCTTCCCCAACATCTGACCCTCACCTACAGATACATAAGGCCATTCACCTCCTAGGACACCATCTGCCCTATACATAGCTGTCCATTACACACATGTGTCCACTGGACACATAAAACCCTTGTAATATGCATCATAACATACTACTGTTATCCTCACCACTGTCCCTCAGATGCTTGGTCCTGGTATGCACATCACTCCTACATGGTTCAGGTACATGTGACGAGGACAACCCCATTGTACACAAAACACTAACGGTCCCTCTATGGTTACCTAATTTACCTTTATCATGATGATGATGTTGCACACAGTACATTGCAGGAGTACTGTTCACACATAATGATTGGACAGGTACTGTTGTGGTAATGTACATTACATGCACAGAGTGATGTATACGGCCAATGTACAACTATTGTCTGTCTGAGGGAGTCTTGTGATCACATAGAGCAACACCACTACATAATACAGGCATCACTGGTGTTTCCCGTTTCATTCATTTGTAATGCTTTGTTGCCACAAGGCATGTCCCTGATACATCTCTATATATGTATGTACCTATATGCTGGACATAAATACTCACATGTACTTCTACATGATGGGATACATTCCTATACTGTTGAATGACTGTGCTGTATGATATCCTCTGGTTACAGCCGCTTATGCTCGATTAGCCTCTACATTTCTTAACCAATGCAATACTCGCATACTGGTAGCCAAACATGCTTACACCCATTCATTCCCGCACATGCTAATGCACTGGCATTGGTGCTTGCATCTGTCACTCACACCCCTGGGTGTGAGCGAGGACCACAATATTACCTTGTGATGCCTATTACATTGTACTACATGACTCCAGTATCTGGACTGGCCACCCATTAGGCGACTGCATCACGTTCGACTGTATGGAATCTGCGGCCTTTCCAGTGACACAATTATATTTGTGTGTACCTCATACAATGTGCTCCCACCTTGTGATGCCTATTGCATCGGAATACATGAATACAGTATCAGAAATGGCTGCCTATTAGGTGAAGGCATGGCATTCGTCTGTACGGAATCAGCGG
>NC_056725.1:1844441202-1844558702 GCF_019279795.1 Protopterus annectens | reverse complement strand
AGCAGTCTTGTGGACAACTACTGCTCATACAACTTGTGTCCAGATCTATACAGGACTGGACATTGTGTCGTGACACCAAATCTAATGTTTAGAACAGATGCATATCCCATGAAGGATATCCAAAAATTGTGGGGACCAATGACCATCTTTGCTTTACGGCTGTAAAGTAGGGTTATACATGCAAGGGATACATAGTTTTCAATCCTGAGAATGCCTAGGGTGAGACTGCCTACTAGATATGGATAGGGGTTACTATGTGCAGATATGGCCGCGCCTATCTAGCAGCCCAAGTATGGCTGGTTTTGGTGGACATTCAGGAAGGGGGGTGGTGTGCTGTGAAGGGGATGATGGGTATTCAATTATGTATCCAGGTGTGTTGGGGTTGGATGGCTCAGTTCAGGCCAGACCATTATGTGGGTATGTGCCGGTAAAGTTTCTGTACATGTCTATTGCACATTTTAATGTTCACATGTTTGTGAGATTGTATTGCAGATGTGTATATTTGTTCTTTGGTTATCTTCCTGATTCACACACCACTCTCTCGTAGACCTCCAGTCCACCTATTGTGCATCCAGCCCAGTCTCCCCTTGGCGAATTATTACATCACTCGTCAACCCCTACCTCCATATTCCACAATCAGCATTCATCCCTTCTCTAGTTGATGGCCCATGGCACAGTCAACAGAACACATTGCGTACACTACATATCTCTGGGACCAATATGGTTGTGAGGTCTACACTAACATTTCAAATCATCCACATGCTGTACTTCACGCACATAGGTACTCGCAAATACTTATCTTTCATGACATGAAGTAGACCCAGGTAATACCCGTTCATCTATGGGCCGTCCTGGCAAGGACATCTTGGACTGCAAATGGGGAGATATTGGGCTACTGCTCTGACCATTGGTAGGGTTTCCACCTTTTCATATGACCTGGATGGGACATTTTCGTGGCACACATCTGAGTTTACAGACCAACACTTACCCACGGTCATTACAAAGGATAGTACTTTAGTTCCATGCCTACATATAAGCTTTTATTGTTGTAGTGGTGTAGTTGCTTATTCTGTTTCATTTACTTGCTTATTCTTTTTCTTGTAACATATAGATATTTTATATACGGACATATGTACTGTATGGGACTATTTCATAACATATGGGACATAATTATGTCCTACTATTGCAGGACATTTCACATTTATTATGAATTTGGTATGGACACACCTGCCTAGAGAGGGACTGTCTCACACAAAGTTGGACAGGTGGTAACCCAAACCACTGGGATAGGCTTGGCAATTGGTGGCATGCTAAAATGATGCATTTTGCTTCCACTTGGTATAACTAGCAACACTACAATGGAATACGGGCACAGGGTTTTAAATATCTTTGTTTGAGGGACGGGGACTCAATATTCAGCTACGTGCCTTTGTGTTTACTTCTTATTGTGGTGTTCAAAATGGTGTCTTGTATGTTTGCATACATTTCAGTGTCCATGGACACTGACAGGAGTGATTACTTGTAGAGGCAGGCTGTACTAGTCAGCATTTTAGGATGGGTGTATGCAGCCGACATGATCATGCCTCCGTGCAGCGCTTGGACATGCCCCCTACACTTGTACATGTTTCCTATGCATGTGGCCGTTAGAGCAGCATGCCTTCATTAATATGCATGTGGTGCTGCTGTGACATCTCTACGCTGCACGGTCTGTGTAAGGCTAATGCCATCCTTGCGCCAAGCTTCATGAATCCCGGGGACTATCTTGTTTGCTCATTTCCCACCTTTCCTAGCCCATCTATATCCCAGGCTTTGCTTGTATCAGGACTTTATTTTCTGTGTTCAGAGCTATTCAAACCTTGCTGAGGTACAGGGAAGTCCTACTGCTTACTAGAGGGAGTGGTGGGCATTGTCCTGCCTATCTTACACTAGAGGAGTGGTTTTCAGCTCTGAAATTGTAATTTTATTAGCCTTTTTGGGCTGATTTCTATCTCTTTCAACCTTCTGGTTTAAAAATGCATGTGTTTGCACATTTTTCACATCATGCAGCACTGCAAGGCTACAGTTAAACTATTCCAGGTGCCAGAAAGTCTGATCTTCAAAATTTCCCTTAGAACTAGCTGGTTTCTCAGTAGTAACACTAAAATTATGAACCCCTGTGACTAGCACTTGCTCTAGAACCTGCTGGAAAGCACTAGGAATCTTGAAACTGATACAAGCACTCAATTCTCCTTGTCAATAAGGAGAAATTAATCGTAGGCACTAAACAGCCTATAATTGCAAAGGACCTTGCAAAGGTAAGGGAAACAGCTCTTAAACTTTACAAAAAAAGCACCTAAACAAGCATGTCCAAGGGTCAGCTTCCGGTGATTTCTCCTGTCCACCTGGTGAATCTGGGCATACTAGGGCAATGCGGCAACTGCTTCATGTACACTGACAATCCTCTCCTCCTATCACCCAACACTACAACCTGCGAGAGATGCACTTACATAGGCAAACTGGAAGTAAAGCTCTCTCCAGCCAAGATTGTGCTAGACAGTCAAGAGGAGAAGGTTAACACCTGCACTACACCTCAAGCAACTCATAACCCTTCAAAACCCACACCATCAACACCCACACATAGCAACACTAAACCCACATATGCAGAGGCCCTTAAAATTAACCTGCCCAAGCAACAAGGACCTCCAAAGCTGAAATGCAAACACCAATCACAACCAAAGTGACACATAGCTCACAACACCAGTGTGCCACCCAACAACAGCCCCTAAGGCAAAAAAATGTACCCAACACTTTAGTCATAGGTGACTCTATAGTCAGGCACACTGATGTCCCACTCACCAGGCTGAACAAGGAGAGAATTACAGTCAGCTGCTTGTCTGGTGCCAGGATCCACCACATAACGCATGCACTCAAGTCACTCCACAACAAGTACAAATACGACTCTGTCATTGTCCATGCTAGAGTGAGTGACTTGAGACGTACCTCCCTGAACTACATGAAAAGAGACATGGAAGAGCTCTTGGATCATGTGGCCCAGGCAGGTATGACCCTAGCCCTGAGTAGCATCCTGCCTTTGCCCAGAATTATACCACAGTATAAGGACAAAATGATTGACTTCAACAATTGGCTAAGCTTCTGGTGTCATTCAAAGGGGATCCAGTATCTTTCTGCCTGGGAAGACATGATCGACAAACCACGATGCTTTGCCAGAGATGGTCGGCACCTGTCACCCCTGGGATTCAGGTTACTGGCTAAAGCTCTTGCCACCCCTATAGTTCCTTTTTTAGGCAAGGTTCAAAGGATAAAACCACCACTATAACAGATACAAGCATGCAAAATCTGAAGGCAATGCTACTCAATGCTAGAAGTCTAAACCTCAAAATGCACTCTCTTCAGGCACTCCTAAAAATAGAGAACATTGATATCTGTGCCGTAACTGAGACCTGGTTCAAGGCTCCAGAGAGCACCCCTGTAATACCAGGCTACAACTCTTACCACACTTTTCAGCCACAAAACCAAGACAGAAACACTAAAGGTGGAGGATTGTCCATATTCACCAAGGATATTCACACCTCCAGGCTAGTTGCCCAATACAATGCATCTGAAATTCTCCAGGTGCAACTAACACTAGGTAAGACTGCAATCCAAATTGTAGCTTGCTACAGATCCCCCACCATGCCCCAAGATTCTCACTACACATTTCTAAACATACTGGAAAATATTAAGATACAACCAAACACCCTAATACTGGGTGATTTCAACTACCCTGCTATTAACTGGGAAAACTACTCGGGTACCAACTCCTTTTCCCAATGGTTCTTGGAATTCATAAATTCCAATGCCCTGTATCAACTAATCCATTGTCCCACCAGAGGCTCCAATATCTTAGACCTGGTCATTACCAACATGGGAGATAGATGCTCCACACCACTGGTCACCCCCTCATTAGTCAGGTCTGACCATAAGCAAATCACCCATGACATCCACATCCCACCCTCACCCCCAGTAAGGAAACCTCCTTAAAAATCTTCTTAAAAGCCAGCTTAATGCTACTGAAGTCAGAAGTGACAAACTTCATGACACCCATGCAGACGGGATCTGAAAGTTCGACTGCAGAATCTTACACTAAGGCACTGTACAAGCACATCCACTCGTGCATGAATCGTGCCATCCCAAATAGAACCAAGATGCTCTTCTCCAAAAAAAGGAAGCCAATCTGGTTGTCCCCTGCTATAAACAAACTATACAACAGAAGGAAGAAACTGTTGCAGAAAAGAGGAAAATCCCAGGATGCAAAAAACTCCCTCACCAGCCTCAGTAAGAAGCTGAGATACCTCATAAAATCCTCAAAAGCTAGTTACGAAAATAAAATTGTCAAAGACTCCAAAGACAACCACAAGACATTCTATGGTTATGTCAAGAATCTAAATAGCAATGCTCAGATCTGCTCTGATCCCAAGGATATTGCCAATATCCTGGCATATCGATTTAGTGCCAACTTCACCCCCCTCTCACCCCCTAAAGGGCCCATCTCAATACCAAAAGATTGCCAAATTGCGGTAATCGATGCCACACAGGTAGAAACCACACTCTCCAAAGTTAAGAATATGGCATCCATGGGACCAGATGACATCCCAGGCTGTGTACTACATGAACTACAAAATAAACTGGCACCTCACCTATGTGTCATGTTTAATCATAGTCTCACCTCAGGCTTCATGCCCACTGAGTGGCACACAGCTACAGTTATCCCACTCCACAAGGGGGGATCTGCCTTGGATCCCGGGAACTACCGTACCATCAGTCTGACAAGCCTGATATGCAAGGGCATGGAATGCATTATCATGGAACTTATAAACAAAGACATTGGCAACCTTCAAACACTGGACCCCACCCAGTTTGGGTTTGTGAAGGGCTGATCTTGTCTCCAGAATCTGATTATCTTCTTCAAATCAGTCTCCAGAGCTGTGAACGAGGGTGAGGCGGTCCACACGGCTTATCTAGACCTCGCCAAGGCCTTTGACACCATCCCCCACTCTGGAATCATAGATAAAATTACTAAACTGGGCATAAATCCCTACGTCACTCAATGGGTTGCCATGACAGAACCCAGACTGTAAAAGTAGCTGACTCCAAATCTAGCTCCAGACAAGTGACAAGTGGAGTACCTCATGGTTCAGTCGTGGGACCACTCTTGTTTGGCATCTACTTCTCTGAAGTACAGGCCAACACTAAGGGACTCTGGCTAACAAAGTTCGCAGATGACTGCAAACTGGGAGCCATTATTGAATCCCCAAATGATGTGGATATTCTACAAAAAGGCCTTACAGAAACAGATGCCTGGTGTCAGAGCCATGGGCTCAAGCTTAATGCCAAGAAATGTATAGTTATCCCCTTTGGAAAAAAACATGTACCCATGAATTACCACATAGGTGGCAGTAGACTGAACATCGAAAGTGTGATGAGAGACTTAGGGACACAGGTGGACAGTGGTCTCACTTTCGATAACCACATCGCCACAACAGTCAGGAAATCCTTCTATGTGGCACACCTCATCACTAAGGGCTTTTCATCCAGAAAAAAGGAGGTCATTTTCCCACTATACTCATCCCTCATTAGACCCATTATAGAGTATAATGCCCCATTTGGTATGTACCTCACAAGACATCTGCAACAGCTGGAAAGGCCACAGAAATACCTCACTAAAAGAATCACAGGCCTAAAGCAGATGCCATATGCTGACCGTCTAAAAAAACTTCAGCTATACTCTGTGGCATATCGTCTACTCAGAGGCAATCTCTGCTTAACATACAAGACCATGTCAAACCCTAAGCTGTTGGACATGCTCCACTTAAAGAAATCCCAATCCCTCAGAGCCACACACTCCAAGAATCTAAACCTTGTCATCACAATGAACAAAACATGCTGGAGGGATAGGTTCCTGACCCAGAGACTCCCCATACTCTGGAATAGACTGCCCATACATGTCAAGCAGAGTGCCTCCTTGGCCCTGTTCAAAAGGAACCTTGATGATTGGATGGGAGATTGGAAATTCACCGTGGGGATCATGTCAGTCGCCCTGCTAAACAGGGGTCCAGAGAAGTAAATATTGTGGGAAGAAATATCCAGGGAATTGTTATGGCTAGGCTTTTACAGGCCCTAGGGCCGATAGCCTAGTACCAACCTATGAACCTATAGAGCCTTACGTCTGTGCTGCAGCTTCAAAACTGTAGTCCCCAATATAATAAGAAGTGAAGAGAACATGTATCTTCAAAGATTCCATCCATACATCATGACACAACAGAAAAAAAACTTCTTCAAAACTGCTAGTGTAGAATGGAATAATTTACCTTGCAAAAACACAAAATGCTATCAAAACTCTCTTTCAGAAACTCTTGAAAGTAACTTCACTAGTAAATATAAGTGCAATTGTTACTGGGAACCAGGTTAGGTCTAGAAAATTGGTGCCTAAGCTATCCTTCTAAAAATCACACAGCACTTAGCAATTTGCATCCTTAATTTGTACAAAGAGACAGTTATACAACCAATGTAAATAAATAGATAATGATAGTATCCCTTTATATAATGCCTTTATGTAAAAGCACATCTATAGCAGTTATTGAATTATATTAGCTTTATTATCCTTGTTCAGAATATATTTATTTATGTAAATATAGCTCATGTAAAAAGTGCAACTGTACTAGACATTAAACTATAAATGCTGGTTACAATAAAACTTGAATGGAAAGCCTGATTTGAAATACAGCTTGGAATGTATTCTGTTTATAATTTTTTTTTGAGCAATTGCTACTGCCTCTTGGATGAAGTTGTAATTGAAAACAGTCTTTGGTCCAATTCACTTACTTGACCGATAAAATCAAGTGAATAAATACATAAACAGGTAAATATTCAGGTCTACCTTGTCAAAGAAATGTTAAAAGGAGTACTGCTTGTTTGTACGTATGCATGTGTGTGTGTGTGTGTGTGTGTGTGTGTGTGTGTGTGTGTGTGTGTGTGTGTGTGTGTGTGTGTGTGTATGTGTACATGTGTATATGTGTGTGTGTGTGTCTGTTTATTTCTGTAGATGTTTTTGTGTGCGGGTACGGTTAGAGGAGGTTCTTTGAAAAATACTTCTGTCAAAGTTTAACACTAAGGAAACAGTACTGCAGCTTTTACAGGAGTAGAGTGATCTCCCTCCTGCTAGGGCACCTCTTAAGTAACATATATCAGTAGTCGTAAAGGGTGTTGATACACAGTGCTGCTTTATCAGTACAGTATGTGTGTGTGTGTGTGTGTGTGTGTGTGTGTGTGTGTGTGTGTGTGTGTGTGTGTGTGTGTGTATGTTTATATGCACATGTGTGTGTATGTCCACATGCAGGTATATGAGAGAAATAAGTTGAAACATATTACTGTGCCCAGAATTTTTTTCAGCACATCACAGCCAAACATAACAGGTATATTCTATCAGGAATTAGTTGCTTATTTGGGTGGGATGCCAAGGCAGGTTTTGTATGAATGCATCTGATCAGTGATCTAGATGATAAGGGACAGTGAATTAATTGTGTGTGTGTGTGTGTGCATGTGTGTTGCTATATATTTCTTTGAAATAATCTGAAATACATTACTGTGGTAACAATTTATTTAAGCTTTACACACACACACACACACACACACACACACACACACACACACACACACACACACACACACACACACACACACACACACACATAAAAGCACATAAGCAGCCATCATTTTATTAGTCGAATAATGAAAGAAAATATTAACTCCTATCCGGATGTTATATGCAGTGTTAAAATTAGTTTATCTTGCTAATTCTTTAAGCAATGAATGACTGTTTGCCAAGGGAAAACAATAACAGCTTATCTGAATATAAATACAGATGATGAGACCTTGTGTCTCCTGAGTATTTCTGCCTTTGGCAAAGAAAGACATCTGTATTTGCAAGCATGAACAGAACATTTCCAGTCATGTGATTATTGTTTGATAAAACACTTTTTATCTACATGACTGTGCTTGTTGGATGAAGTCACTGGGCATAAAGCTATAAACAATTATATCGCTTAGCCTTCAAGAGCTATTTGAAAATGAAAAAGCACGTATGGGATATTCCATGGATTTACCTCAGACTGTTTCTCATTGTGAGATAAGAAACAAAGCATGGCATGAAAAAAGTAATATAATATAGTTTTATGTACTGGAAAAGTTATTACAGTCAGTAGTTAAAATGAGTATTAAAGTCAGATTCTCAACATGGTTTATGAATTTCAGTAGCTTTTAGAGGGCAGTTTACTATATATAGTGCCATCACTGCAGTGTTTGAAAATATTTTTTAAGTAAGACAGGAGGATGTATAGTCAACATTGACTGATATAACCAATGTCTCAGACTTCATCTGTCCTCTGCAGCCACCTTTCACCCTCATCACCATCTTTCTCTTGCATCAGTATTACACAACTAACCTCCCATGACATCTGGTTTCTCTTGCACCATCCCTGAATTTTCTCTAACAACTAATCTCAATAGCACAAAAGTGACCTCATTCTTTGCCTCCTCTCTATCCACCCCTACATCTCTTAATACACCTGTTGCATGTTCCTCTTCAATTACCCCTTATAAATACTCCGGGCAGGGTAGTCAATTTCTTGTCTTTTGTTCTTCTCTTGTAGACTACGCTTATTGTGCTAAAGCCAAAAGATGTCAAAGAAATATCTGGCAGCAAGTAAAAGCAATTTTGCTTCCGTCTTATTATACAACTTTATATTCCAACCTTTATAGTAACAGAATGCAAGACTTATTACTGGTTAGTAAGTATTTTGTTATGTAGTGGAGACATGACTCATTTCACCCTCTACCATACCTGCAACAAGACAATTTATTCTGGATTACATACATCTTAAATATACAACCCACTTTCCACTGTGCTCTTCATTGTTTCACCCCATACTTATCCTGTATCTTCTTTCTTTACGATATCTAAGAAAGATTGGTACCTTGCCTTGTGGTTGGGAGGCCATCAATGGATAGGGTCTCTCCATTGTAGTTGTTGGTGCCACTTTCTTCTGATGCCCTGTGGTTTCTTCTGCCAAGGCTAGTTCTGGTTAGATCTCTCATTTCCAGATCTTAATACAGTTGAGAAGAAGTAAAGACCTCTTCTCAGTTGTCTTGAAAAGGAAGATTCCAGTAGCTAGTAAACATCTTAATAGGGAAAAATGTGCCATGAATAAAACATAAATTTTCCATCTCTGCTCTCCTAATTATTTCAGCCTTTATTTGTAATGTCTAGACCCTCGTGCCCATGAGCTCCTTAGACCTTGGGCATCTGAAACATCATCCTGCTGATGGGATCTTCTTTGGCAGCATTGTCTGAGAGGATGGCCAGACAACAAATTATCCAGAATTCTCACTATGATGGTTCCTTTAAAGAATCTGAAAACTTGGACTCACCCCTTGAAACCAAATCTACTGATGAAATTGGCTGGCGGGTGCCTGGTGCTGGGTGACCCACCATGTTCATTGCTATTATCTAGAAGACAAGGTAAGAAGGATGTGGTCAGGTGCATTGCCAGCCAATTGGTAGTGAGTGGGTGGACTGAAATGGACTAAGCTCTATCAATGAAAACTGTCTCTTGGATCATGAAATGTTACCATACTGGTAGGTAAGAAACTGGAGCATTTGCAATAAGTTAAAAGTACCAGCAAGATTTAGATGGTTTTATTTATCAACACTACATTGGTTCTGAACTCAGACTTTTAGATCAGGGTTGATTTGATTTCTATTTGATTTCACTACTGAGAAGCAAAAGGAACAATTTAAAGAACTGAATCTGATGGACATGTCCTTGGAGGTTGTAAAAATGGATCTGGATTAGTAGATGAAATCACTGGAGAGATTAAACAGCTCTGCTGTGGCAACATTATAGAAATGGGTGAAGTCTATCTGGAAAATCTGAAGATGCTGGAAAGTCTGAGGGTGTTCTGGTTAACATGCCTTTTGAAACAGTGTGTTGATGGTTGGAGCAGATGCTGGGACAGAGGCTAATGCAGTGATCTGTATTTTCAAAAAGTGGGAAGAGGAGTGCATTCTAATTATAGAAGTAACACAATGAGGTTCACAAAGTAACACTTGAGTGGCTTAAATAGTTTTGACAGACTCAAACACACTTGTAGAATGTTCTTTTAGTGACTAGGTCAGCTTAGCAATGCTACCTGGTGACTTCAAAAACTGTGCAGACTAGTAAGGAAGTTGCAGGTTTACCAACACTTAGCAGTATCTTACAAACCTTGTAAATAATGCCATGGACTACAGTCTTAGTTTAAAAGTCACTTGCTGTATATTAAAAATCAAAAACATAAATATGGTTTAGTGCTTTCATCCCAAACCTTGGGACTTCCTTAGAACCATTGCTTGCAACGTAGAAACTCCATTAAATCTTAAAATAAGTTACCAAATGACTAATCATCAGTCACAATCAGTTAAGCGGTAGAAGTTAAAGAAACATACCAAGTTAAATAGTTTTAATATATCAAAAATTCATTGTATCTAAAATTCATACAAAAACAACTTGATGTGTATAACTCATATTAAAAACCTACGGAAAAATTGTGCTCTTACATAATGGCATGAATAGCTTCATAGCCTCTCCCCCCACTGATGGAACAGACATCTATGCTGAGTTATACACCAATGCTTTATACAAGCACCTGTACAATTGTATTGACTCTGCCTGACCTGACAGAACCAAAGCAAGATCTTCAAAGAAAAACAAATCTGACTGTTGGACAGCTGCCATTAATAGGCTATACAATAGGAGAAAGAAATTGTTGTCTAAGAGCAGGAAGGAATGGTCTCAAAATTGGAAACACTTCCTCCTCAACCTAAACAAGCAAATACAACTCCTAGTGAAGTCCTCCAAAGCTAACTATGAATCCAGATTAGCTTCACTAACTAAGGATAACTACAAGGTATTCTTTAATTACATCTGTAACCCCAAATTAAGGCCCATATTTGCACTGAACTCATAGTTAATGGTACTACATATATAGTACCTGCAGATATAGCAAACCTGCTGGCTGACAGGTTCAGTGAAAACTTCACTCCACTGTCCCCACCACATATACCCCAAAGCATCACAAACCACTGTCCCCCACCTAGTATTTCCAAGGAGCAGGTCTTAATGGACTCTCCAAGGCCAAAAACACAGCCTTTATGGGACAAGACAACATCCCAGGCTGTGTTCTACATGGGTTAAAACAGGAATTATCATCACGATTGAGCATGCTTTACAATTACAGCCTAAGCACTGGCTTTGCTCCAGTGGAATGGAAAAGAGCTACTGTCATCCCTTTGCACAAAGGTGGTGCATCCACAGACCCCAGAACTATAGACCCATTAGTCTGACCAGCCTTATCTGCAAGGTCATGGAACGAAGGATCATGGACCTTATTAGCAAAGATATAGGGTATCTCCAAGTGATTGAACCCACCCTGTTTGGCTTTGTCAAGGGGAGATCATGCCTGTTAAACTTGGTGGACTTCTTTGAGACAGTCAAAAAAGCCCTAGACAAGGGCAAATCTGTGCATATGGTCTACCTAGACGTAGCCAAGGCCTTTGACGCAATTCCTCACTCAGGCATCATTGATAAACTCACCCAGCTGGATATCAACCCAAATGCTGTCAGGTAGGTTGCAAACTGGTTCATTGATAGAACTCATACAGTCAAAATAGGGGACACCACGTCCTCCAACAGACCCGTAACCAGTGGTGTTCCACAGGGAATGGTTCTGGGACTCCTACTGTTCAGAATCTACTTCTCCAAAGTACAGGCTAAAACTAAAGGACTGTGGCTGACAAAGTTTGCTGATGACTGCAAACTGGGGGTATTCATTGAAACACCCTGGAGATGTCAACATCCTACAAGAAAATCTTACGCAGACTAATGACTGGTGCCAAAGTCATGGTGTTAAACTTAATGCAAAGAAAAATGCATTATCATCCCCTTTGACAAGGGTGATTTTCCTGCAAACTACCACAGCAATACCCTAAGGACATAGTCAGTGTTGAGAGATTTGTGCACACAGGTTGACAGCAACTTCAACTTTGATCACCATGTCTCCACAGTGGTAAGGACATTTTATATTGTTCATCTCGTAAGTAAGGTCATTGCCTCCAGAAAATAAGTTATAACCCCCCCTGTACTCTTCCCTCATTGGGCCAGTAATAGCGTACAGTGGTCCCTTTGATATTTTGCTTTCCAAACACTTGCAGCAATTGTAGAGACCACAAAGGTTCCTTACAAGGAAAATTCATGGTCATCAAGATCTGTCTTATGCGGACAAATTGAAATCATTGCCACTTTACTCTGTATCATACAGACTGCTCATAGGTGACCCTGCCTTGTATATAGAGCAATCTCTGACCCAGCTTTGATGGAAATGCTGCTTATTCTCAAGTCAAATGGCACACAGGTCACTCCCTCAGAAGACCTTAACCTGGTATGTGACATCAGCAGAACTTGCTAGAGAGACAGATTTATCTCACAGAGGTTGACCCACCATTGGAACAGCCTTCCTATTCATATTAAACAAAGCCCCTCATTGGCCCTATTTAAGCACAAGTTGGACGACTGAATGGGAATCAGAAATTCACCCCAGGGGTTCCACCTGTGTCCCTCTTGGACAGGGGCAATAGGTGCTGATTTTAGTGTCTGCTTGAAACAGAAACCCTTGGGAACACAGGTAGAATTTGGTTAGGCTTGTAAGGGCCCCGGGGCCAGTAGTCTAGTAACCTCCTATGATCCTATGATTCTATGAACTAAGCAATGCCTTGTGATTGTCTTTGGCTTGGGTAGCTATTTTAGCCTCAAACTTGGCTTTGGTGGATTTTGTTAAGCTTCTGAGTTTTTTTTTTATTATTTCAGTGACATGGGCTGTAACATGTTGGCTAATAATAAAATAACAGTATAATAATAAGAATATAACATCATGTCTGTTTAAACAAATGATTTCAGATGTTAGTAACTGCAGCAAGTAGCTAGAAGAATCTCTTTGTTGCATTTCAGAGGAGGATTTTTTTTTTCGTGGTCCTCAACTTGTAAGGTCCTCCACTGTAGGTTGGCCAATCTAGGAATTGCCTAGAACACCAAATGACCTAGCTATCTGTCTAACATGACAGATTTTTGTACTTGTGGACTGGAAGTGCTTTGAAAAAAGAACTGCAGGTAACCAACAGTTACAATACTGGCATCTAATGCTCTTCATGTGCTTTGTGTCACACAGTGGTATCTTGTTCAATATTAACCTGCGTGCCTTGCCTGTTGACACAAGGATAGTATGTGTTAAGTTTATACAAACATCCAAGCCACCACCTGTAATGATGGACCAGTCGTTTGCCTGGACAGTAACTCCAGAACCTCCTCAACCTGGATCAGTTTCAGCTACTTTAGTGTTGGTATCCAGTTTCTGTGGTGGTGCAGTCCACCCAATGTCCCAAGCCTTCTGACTTGCATCATGAATAAGTTTATTTGTAACCCTCCTTCACATTTATTGTAATGACATAATATGTCCTCTAATGTTTTCAGATCCCCACACTATGGTCTGCCAGATCTGGTCCTAGACCTGCTGTTCTTCACTGCCTTTGGCAATTAGGCACATGCCACTATGGGTGTCTATTAGCATACAAATCAGGAGCAATGCCAACAAATAATGGAATAAAAAGGCTGAAAAATAATAGGGATAGATTTTAAGTACTGCTCTTATGTACTTAAAAAGTTGCTAGAATAACAATGTTTTGCTTTATCATGCCTTTTCTGAAGGATAAGAAATCTGAAACTCAAACACCTGTCATTATTAAGTAGCTGCTGTCCTCTGTAATTTGAAAGAAGACCATACATTTTATGAGCAGCAGAGCAAAATTATAATGCAAAATCAGGGATATCTTGCAAAACCTGGAATTGTTGAGAAGTACACTTACTATGTATGCAGATGGGCTGCATCAACACATCATTGTCTTGGTTTGTGAACTTGTATAGAATTTGCCATCCCCAGATGGCCACACCCACACTTGTACACCTGCAAATGACAAATGCAATTTAGTGGATGCATGGTCTTGGCTACACCATGCATGTATTATTGCTTTATTACCTGAGCCACTCCAAAGTATCCTCCTGCATATCATGGGCACTTACAGATTTGAACCCCACATGTGGTACTGTAACCCTGCAGGTGTGTAGGACCATAAGAAACCCCCTAGCCTATATGGCACAGTATTCCATGTAATATTCTATGGCCACCCCCGCACACAGGCATACACAACTGTCATGTGACTGTGAGGTAACCCTATATGTGACATGTGTGAGCACCTGAGTGCTGAAGCAATTGCATGCTTTCACATGTGTGTCTTGTGTTACATTCCTTATGTGTGCCATATCTTAGGTGGAATACCTATATGTGACCCACCATTGCATCTGACTCAGGTTACACAGACGACTACATGCTGATCCTCTCTCTCCCTAAATGGTATCACAAACACTATCAGGGTGCAACGACTACATTACCATTCCATTATCCTTCCTTCTGTCCTTGATGCATCATGTACATGGCACCTTTACAGAAATTCCAAGGAATTCTGTTTGCATGTCTGAAAATAATGCCACTGCAGATAGTGATGGTGATTTATAAGGTGCTAACATGGGCCATTCTGTGAGCTGGGAATGTTTAAAAGGCCAGGTAGCACCAATGTCTGTGAATTTTATTCTCTGAGCAGTAAGCTACCTATAATTAATGTTGCAAGCCATGCACATACTGTTTAAGTTGAGACATATGTTGTCAATACTTATCCACCAGGCCAGAGAACATGCAGCATTGTGCCACTGTGATTTGCTACATTGCATGATAGGTGATTCAGAAACATGATGCATCCCTGCGCATAGGTTTATTTTTCAATATTTCTTCTCAAGTAGGCTAGCTAAGTGGCCATGGTTGCTTTTTCTAGTGTGAAATGCTCTTGCATGGCTTGCAAGAAAGAAGAAAATTTTCTTGTTCTTTATTCACAGGGATTACAACAGGCACTGAATGGGATGGTAAGATTGCCCCTTAAAAAAGATCAGTACCAGTTTCAACATGACAAGGGTGTTGTCTGTTGCTATGAGGATCACCCAAAAAGTGGAGTAATGCAGACACTGAGGAGATGACTTAATGTAGCACCCACCACTATAACCTGCTTCACCAGTAAAAGAAGGAGGTTCTGAAGATACAACCAGATATGCACTATAAGTATTTTGCTTTTTCGGGGGGGGGGGTATCTCCCCCCTGAGTTAAGTGTGGTCCACCTATACTTAACAGTATTTCATTTATTTTACAGCTGCTGAGTAGCACTGATTACTTATAATAGGAACACCCCTCCAAGTAAAGTGGTGTGTATGCATTGTACTGCCCTCCTGGTGTACAACTGCAAAGCTGATCATGTCTGTATTCTCTTTACCTTCTCACAGTGTCTGTAATAAGCATCTCTTATCTTTTTCTTCTCATTGTGTTTCCTCTACAATTGTCTCATCTTTTCCTTTTCATAGTATCTTCCATATGCTTTTCTTATTCTTTCTATCTCACAGTGACTCCCAAATGTCTGTCTTATCGATTTCTTCTAATCTTGTCTTACGTCGTTGACTTATCTTTCCATTCAATGCTTCTCCAACATATTCATCTCATCATTTCTTTCGCATAGTCTTTCATGTGTTTTAATTCTCTTTTCCTTCTTAAAGTGTCTCCCATACGATTGTCTTATCTCTTCCTTCTTAAAGAGTTGTCCAAATACTCGCTATATCTTTTCATTTTTATATTCTCACCAATATGTTTGCGTTAACGTTTGCTTCACTTAGATGTTTCCAAATGTTTATATTCTGTTTTCCTTATCATCGTGTCTTCCATGTGTGTGGTTTTATGCTTATTTTCTCATTGTGTCTCCACTATATCTGTCTTTTCCTCTCTTCCTCATAGTGGCTCCCTTATTTTAGTCTTAGATTTTCCTTCCTTTAATGTCCCCCTTAAGCTTGTCTTATGTTTTCCTTCTCTTAGCATCTCCCAAAGTTTGTATTATCATTTCCTTCTCATTGTGTCTCCTATATGCTTGCTTATCTTTTCAATTTGATATTGTTTCCCATATGTTTGCCTTACTCTTTTCGCCGTATGGTGTCTCCCATATGTTTGCCTTACCTTCTTTTTCTCATTATGTCTCCAGTATTATTGTCTTATCTTTTCCTTTTCCCAGTGTCTCCCATTCCCTTCATTTTATACATTCATTCTTGTAGTGTTTCCTATATACTGTCTTATCATTTCCTTCCCATAGTGTCTATTGTATGTGTGTCATTATTTCCTCCTCATAATGCCTCGCACGTTTGTCTTATCTTTTATTCTTATACTGTTTCCATATGTTTGCATTCTCTTTTCCTTCTCACCTTGTCTTCCTTATGTTTGTCTCATCTTTTAAGTCTCATAGTGTCTCCCACATTTTTGTTTTAGGTTTTTCTTCTAAGTGTGTCTGTCATATGTCTGTCTTATCTTTTCTTTCTCAAATTGTTTCCTGTGTGTGTGTCTTTTTGTTTCCTTCCCATAACATTTCTCAAAAGTTTAGATTTTCTCTTCCTTATCTGAGTGCCTCCAATATTTTCTCTTATCTTTCCCTCCTCATAGTATTTCCCATATGTCTTGTCTTTTTGTTTTCATAGTGTCCCCTATACGTTTGTCATAATTTTTTCTTCTGATAGTATCTCAATTACATCAATCCTATGTTTTTCTTGCCATAGTTTCTGAAATATATTTGTCTTATCTTTTCTCCACCACGGTGATGTCCATGTGGTTGCTTTTTGCTTTCCTTCTCAGATTGTCTCCCACATGTTTGTCTTACCTTTTCTTTACCTACAGTGTATACCATGTGCTTGTCTTACGTTTTCCTCCTCATAGTGTTTTCAGTATGTTTTACTTTCCTTTTTATTCCCATACATTTGTCTTATCTTTACCTTTTTATACTATCTCCCTTATTTCTCTTGTCTCTTTCTCCTCATAATTTCTCACATACGTTTGATTTTCTTCTCCTGCTTATCGTGTCTCACATACATTTCTCTTATCTTTTCTTTCTCATAATGTCTCCCACTTTTGCCTTATCTACATCTCTTCCTAGTGTCTCCCATACATTTTCTTCTCTATTTTTTATTAGTTTCTCACATGTTTGTCTTATCTTTTCCTTCCATAAGGTCTTTCGTTACTTACGTATTATCGCAACCACATCCTTTACCGATGATTTTCAACTCCGAGTTTTACCTTCCATGACAGTTGAAAATCATCGGTAAAGGATGTGGTTGCGATAATGGGTTGGGGAGCAGTCCGAAGACGTGACAGACATTTGTAATCATGTTCGTTCATCTTCTGGTGTGAGAAGAAAAGAGTTTGTCTGTTGGGGTGGTCAGTTGGTGTTGCTTAATGTTCTTTGTGCATCTGAGGTTGAGTGACATTTGTTGCAATTCTTTTATGTTGAATAAGATATATATGAATAAAAATAGAAAAAAAAGATTGGATTGCTTCTCGATGCTTCTTTACTGGCATAGCTTTACATTCATTCATCTCAGAGAGCAAGGTCCCAGGTATTATACTTTAACATTAGAGCACATCTAGCTGAATTAGGCATTTGCATCTAATCAGAGATCAAGCAAGCACATTACCATTATTAATACATAACATTGGACTTCCATTGCAAAGATAGGGTTTTTTGGGAGTGGCATTTTGAGGCGAAATGAATGTAGGGAAAGAAGGGTATACATTTCAGTAGTCCAACTATTGATGTTACCATGGAATGAAATATATTAGTGTGATATGTTTCTTGTTCTTCATGTTGCAAATAGGTCGATTAAATGAGGACCAACTTTATGTTCCTCCCATATTATCATTAACTTGCTAGGAGTCGCGGAAAACTTTTTTTCCTCAAGACTTTGCATATTTTGTATTGTTAAAGAATACAAGAATACTAGAACTATGACAATGGCCACTATCTCAGTGTTTTTTCAGCTGTCTCGCTTATGACAGAGGGACAATGTTTTACTTAAAACTAAAATATTGTCTGTCATTATATTTAGCCTTTAAGTAAAATATTGCCCTTGTGTCATTAGCGAGACAGAGAACATTTTTTTTTCACTTTTTAAAGTAACTGTATAAAAAAAATGGTACTTTACCATACTGGTGCCTGATTTGGAGGAATTAGTAAAATGGTAGGTCTAGAAACATGGTTTTCTTTACTAAAAGGACCTGCTTACTCATTTCTGACCAAGTATTACCTTCCATGACAGTTGAAAATCATTGGTAAAGGATGCTACCCAGGGAGAGGCATTTTTCCATTCTTCCTCTTCCGGGCTCACAAGCAATGTCTCTGAAAACGAATTCGGAGTTTACACAACACTTCTGATGTTTAACAGCAATCATTTTGTGAAAACATTGCGAATTACCACAGGCTGGCATTGTGGTTGCAATAATGCACAAGAACCAGTCATTCATATGCTTGATTCATTTTTGCCTTCCCACTGCATCTCTCATTTATTTTTCTTACCTTTTTCTGCTCATAGTCTTTTCCATATGTCTTTGTTCTGTTTTCCTTCTTAAAGTGTCTCCCACATGTTTGTCTTATATTTCCTTCTCATTGTGTCACAGAAAAGTTTGTCATATCTTTTCTTTCTCAAACTGTCTTCTGTATGCTTACTTTCTCTTTTCCTTTTCATATTGATTCCCATATGTTTGTCTCATGTTTTTCTCCTCATAGTGTATTCCTTATGTTTACTTATCTTTTTATTCTATTAGTGTCTCACTGTTTGTCTTAGCTTACCCTTCTCAAAGTGTCTCCCATACAATGATCAATGCTACTTTTGTCTTCATTTCATAGACTACTATATCTGTTTTTATATCTAATTTTGAACTGTTGGTAAAGGGAGATCCCATGTGAGATAAACATCATCATTTTCTATAATACTTTGTTGCTTATGTTTCCAGTGCTTCTCAGATACTTCAATATTGTAATGTTTATACAATCCCCAGTGCAACAGTCTTGCCCATACTTCTCAACCCATAAACATCAAAAATCTGTATAAAGCCCATGAAAAAAAGGTAGAAATCTGTACACTGATTAACATATCATTTGCATACATAATTATGTAGCTCCGCCTGCCCCAGTGGAACTGGGATACCAACTTTTAAACACAAACTGGAGAACAGACAAACAAAATATGATCATGAAACACAAAATAAGAAAAATAACACTATTGTTTTATTTATATTAATATTTGAACTTATGCAAAACAAAAATACCATATTCTTTTAGAAAAATAACACTGGGTGAGGCTGCACTTGCCTTCAGCCTTCTTTAAATAACATAGAATTTAAACCAGAACAACAAATGATTTATATATTATTAATTAACACAAAACGTTGAACTTGTATAAAACTAAAATGAAGTTGTCTTATATAAAAATAAAATTTACTGTCTTGTACTAACTAGTCTACTTACTTACTTTATACCTCTCAAACTGTACAGAGTTTCTCAGAATGTCTAGATTTTCTACTCATATTTTTGGTCTGACTCTGTCCTTTTTAAAATTTGTGGTTTTCTGGCAGACTCATTGTTAGAAAAATAATTATTAATATGTGTATGCTTAATACCAAATTAATAATCAAGTGATTTTAATACGCTTTTCATTCTATTTCTCATGCACTGTGATTTATATAAATTGAGTTTCATATGAGACTGAAAATATGCTTTATTGAAACTGCAGCATGCTTACTGAAACTTGCAAGTTGCCCTCTGACCTAGTAACTGCTAGCACAGCAATATTCTTGTTTATGCCTTGTGGAAATGTACTTGAGAAGCAGGTGTTAATCTGCTAGGTCAGAAGCATAGGAATAGACAATATACCATTTAATAAATGTAATGATTCTAGACAAACAGCCTTGTTCAGAGGATGGGAACCTCTGCAACTGCAGTAGTTTAGAGATAAGGTAGACAAAGGTTTATTAGAGAAATGAACTGCTAGCATTGTGTTCGATTTAGCTATAGTATCTTGAATGTAACATAACAAGTATCTAACTGAAAGTAACCAAGGCCATGTTGTTTTCCTCAGGAAGTTTCACATAAAAATTGTTTAAATCAGCAGAAAATCATGGGAAAGATGGTCAGCAGATGATGACCAAAAGGTGGTAATTCGTTATGTCAGCATGGTAGGACAGGATTAATTTGATAACCTATAAAAATGAATGCATTTCCTGTTTCTGGTTAGACAAACTCTGTATTAGCACGTTTTTGTCTCCTTGCTGCAAGATTAAAGTGCCTTAACCTGAACCTACCGTGTTTTGATCATTTTTAAAGTATATTTTTCCTTTGACAGATTGGTCCTTCGGACCGGAATACGTATCTCTCACTCTGGACCTAGGTCAGAATTGGGCCCGGTGGCATGCATCTGTACGGAGAAGAGGCCAAATCGGCTCTTCTGTTTTGAAAGACCTCTGACTGAATTGTTGTTCGAAAGAGGCCAGCCACTGTTTCTGATCTGGGATTGGAGGACGAGTCAATGATCCGGTGGATCAACTCACGGAGGGTCAGGTAAGGAGGAATTACCTTATTTTTGTTTCAAGATCAGGGACTAGTTACAGAACTGTTTTTTTTGTCAGGTAAATTTGCTTATGCAAATTAGGGACAGAAGAAGGGGTTACTGTTTTTTTTTGTCATAGATCAGGGAAACAGAATAAGTAGACAGTTATTCTAGATAAACTGTGAAAAAAGTGTAGACTTGTGGTACCACGTGATAGAAAGGGTTACGTAACAATTTACAGCTTAGCTAAGACACCAATGGGAAATCAGTGCACAAAAAGTTCCCGGGACACGCCCCTAACTGAAGACGCGAAGTATATGCAATTACAGCGTGCCGATAATATTAAATATTATACCAAATGGGTCGATAAGTACAAATTCGAGGGTAATTTAGATAAACTTGCACTTATGAAACTTGTAAAACAGTTAAAAATAGACGTGAAAGGTCAGTTAAAAAAGCAGAGACAATTAGGAGTCTCTCTCAGGCACACAGGTGGCTTGAGGAAGCAAATTGTAGGGAGCAAAGAATTAAAAATTCAAAAACAATGTTTTTTCACCCAAAGGTGAATTTTAGAAAATTTTTAGAAGACTTACAGGGTATGAGATTAAGTTACCATTTGAATGGAGAGGAAGTAGAAAAAGTAGTTAGACAAATTGTAGGTCCAGATTGGCACATGATTTGTGGCAGCTGGAATCCTCGTGACACACAACTTAGACCACTCCCACATACTGATGCAGAACTGGATGGCAGAGTAAAGGGTCTAACAGACCGAATCTCTGAAAAGTGGAAGCCTAGGGCTGATTGGACTTGTATTAATCAATGCATACAGCAAGAAAAAGAAACAGTAGATGGGTACTATGGCAGATTATTAGAATGCTTTAATAATCATAGTGGCATGACAGTTCCCGAAAATCAAACAAATGATTCCCCGTATGAACAACAATTGAAAAATGCATTTTTAAAAGGTTGTATTGCACCTATTAGTAGCTTCATTACGAAGCATATGATAGATCATCGAACAAGTAGGTTACAAGCCTTACCTGAATATGCTAGACATGCAGAAAGACATTTTAATAGTAAAAAGGAAAAGAAAACCCAAGTATTTTCAGCAGAAGATGAGTCAGAAGTATTTGTAGTACAAACTGGGAAAAAGGGTAAGAAAAATAGCCAGGGAAATAAACAATCTGACAAACGATCAGAAGATTTCGAGGAAAGAAAGAAGAAGGGTGAGTGTTTTAAGGCCGGGAAAAAAGGACATTTAGCAAGGGATTACAGGCTAAACAAGAAGGCAACTACAGAAAATAAGGAGGATGAGGAATGACTATATGATAGTCAGGAATCATTAGATGAGAGTGAGCAGGGAAAGGTAAGTGTAAATGTGATTGCAGGAGAAGAGGATGTGACGCAAGGGGTAGAGGATGTATATGAATACACAGACTTAGAAGAAAATGAAATTTTAGACCTAGCACTTTTGAGCTTAGACCTTTACTTAGCAGACTCGAAACTGGAAGTGATGCTTCTGGTGGAGGGGAGGGAAGTTAAATTTTTGTGTGGCTCAGGGGCTTCACGCACCCTGATACACCCTTCCAAACTACCGGAAGATACAGAATCACCAGATTATATATCACCAGATTATATACTAGTGAAAGCAGCTAATGGACAGCTATATCGGGAGCATCTCTCCCATGACATTACAATAATAGACCCTGTTTCAGGGATGACTCAGAAAAGTAAAATTGTAGTTTCTGCAAAATGCCCAGTGAATCTTTTGGGTAGAGATTTAATGCAGATATTTGGCATAGCCATAGTTCCAACCATGCAGGGTATGGAAGCACAGCAACAAATGGACACTTTTGTAGTGCGACCGGAGGGTGAAATGTATTATTGGTACAGCCAGGAATTGGTTATGACTGGTCCAGGGGCAGTAACCGAAGAACTAATGAACGTAGCTATCAGCAAGTTCCCCTCCCTCGACATTGACAAACAGCATTTGTTGCATTGTACTCTATATTACTGTAATAGACCAGGTCCTGATAAAGATTATGAACAAGAATTGTTTTAAAACCATGCAAACAGGCTAGTATTGCGAAACTTGTACTGGGATGCAGAATGGAACAGTGTAGCAAGCTGTTCATTGCCCCTGGAATTTTTAGCACTCTACAAATCTAATCGACTGCCCCATGTTAGTTTGACTAAGAATAAAACCTTAAAATGGGCAGACTTAGGTGAAAAAGTCACAAGGTGGGAAAAACAGACAGAATTAGAACTCTCAGAACAGGGAGTACAGAAACAGAAATTGAATTGGATCACACAGACACACCCAGCTGTACACTCACAGGCTAGTGAGGATAGCTGAGTATTACTCTTATTGGAAGAAGAGGAAAAAGTCTTGCGAGACATACCAGACATTCTCTGGTCAGCAGGGAAATCAGATGTAGGACTAATACGAACAGCAGGACCAGTTACCATAACGCCAAAGTCAGCTTTTAGGCCCCAAAAAAGACAGTATCCCTTGAGACAGGATACAGAGGTAGGAATCAAACCTATCATAGCAGCCTTACTTAAGGAAGGAGTCTTAACAGAATCTCCTGATTCACCATGTAATACACCCTTATTTCCTGTCAGGAAAGCAAACGGGGAATGGCGTATGGTCCAAGACTTACAAGCAGTGAACAATGCAGTTATACCCAGAGCACCAACGGTGCCAGATCCACACACCTTACTGAATGATTTAAAGCCAGAACAGAAATATTTTTCAGTTGTAGACATAAGTAATGCATTTTTCTCGATACCGATACACCCTGACAGCCAATATTGGTTTGCATTTACATTTCAGGGAAAGCGGTACACATATACCAGATTACCACAGGGATACTGTGAAAGTCCAAAAATATTTACACAAGAAATGGCAAGCAACCTGGCGGGATTTATCCCACCGAAAGGTAGTCAGATTCTACTTTATGTAGACGACATTCTGCTGGCAGCCCCCACCCAGCAAGAATGCAGAGAAGACACGATAGCTTTGTTACAATTTTTAGCTACTCAAGGTCACAAAGTAAACAAAGACAAGTTACAGCTTTGGAGAAAACAAATTAAATACTTAGGATATGTAATATCCAAAGAAGGTAGAATATTAGATGAAGACAGAAAAACAGCGATTTTACAAGCACCTAGACCAACTACCAAGAAGGAAATTATGTCCTTCCTGGGAATTACTAATTTTTGTCGGAGTTGGATACCAAACTATGCTTTGGAATCTGCTCCACTGACTGATTTAATATTTAAGAAACCGATGGCTGCACAGGATTTATTACAATGGACACCTGAAGCAGAAGCAGCTTTCTGTAAGCTGAAACAATTGATAGCATCATCCTTAGTTTTAGGATTACCAAACTATAACAAGCAGTTTATCCAGACTGTAGATTGTAAGCAAGGTTATATGACATCAGTATTGACACAGCAACATGGGGACAAACAACGCCCCATAGCTTATTATTCATCACAGTTAGATCCAGTGGCGCGGTCTTTGCCCCACTGTGTACAAGCAGTAGTTGCAGCTGCAATGGCAGTGTAGGCTTCAGCCTCAGTAGTATTATTCCACCCTCTCACATTGAGAGTGCCTCATGCAGTCGCAATTATTTTACTGCAAGAAAAAGTAGCATATCTTTCTCCAGCTAGGCATTTTTCCTGTATGACCATTCTGTTGAGCCAACCTCATATGACAATTGAATGATGCACAACTTTGAATCCATCAACTTTGCTTCCAACCCCTGTGGATGGCAAACTGCACTGCTGCCTGCAGGAGACTGAGCAAAAGACATTACCTAGACAAGACCTTACGGATGTGCCCTTGGATGATTCCGAGGTGACATGCTATGTGGATGGCTCGTGCAGGAGGGGTCCTATGGGACAGAACCTAGTGGGGTATGCAGTCGTTTCTGATACTGAAACTTTAGAAGCAAAATCTTTACCACACAACTTATCTGCACAAGCAGCAGAATTGATTGCCTTAACAAGGGCATGTACCTTAGCAAAAGGTAAGAAAGTGAACATTTATACTGACAGTCAGTATGCTTTTTCTACTGTACATGTTTTTGTGCAACAGTGGAAAAATAGAAGAATGATAACATCTACTGGTAAACTGATTAATCATGCGCAACTTATTTTAGACTTGTTAGATTCAATTCAGTTACCTAAGAAAGTAGCTATTTGCAAATGTGTAGCTCATACAAAACAACAGGATAGAATTTCAAAAGGTAATGCACGGGCTGATACAGCTGCAAAGCAGGCAGCTTCAGCCACAGAAACTTTTCTTTTGAGTGAGGAATTACAACCCTCAGAGACTTTAGATTTAGAAATGTTAAAAACAATGCAGACACTTACTACAAATCTTGAGAAACAAAAGTGGATAAAACGAGGAGCAATCCTCGAAAAGGGACTGTACATCTCCAAGGAAAAGAAACCGATTTTGCCATCTAATTTGTTTAGATATGCAGCGTTGTTGAGCCATGGGCAGAGCCATGCCTCAACAGGGGGGATGGTACAGTTAGTGAATCGAGTATTTACAACCTATGGGTTTACAAACTATACAAAAAAATTTTGTGCAGCATGCCATGTTTGTAACAAGCATCATGCACAAGGGGCATTGAAGCCTAAGCGAGGGAATTTTCCTACACCACCATATCTTTTCCATACTATCTGTATGGACTTCATAGAATTGAATAAATGCTAGAATAAGAAATACTGCCTAGTTATTATAGACATGTTTTCCAAATGGGTAGAAGCATTTCCAACTAAAAATCCAGATGCAACTACGGTTGCAAAGGTCCTTGTTAAAGAAATTATACCCAGATTTGGGATAATGGAAAAGATTTATAGTGATAACGGGACACATTTCGTGAACCAAGCAATCCAACAACTTAGTCGTTATTTCGGAATATCGTTAAAGAACCACTGTGTGTATCACCCTCAATCTGCAGGGCTAGTAGAGCGACACAATGGGGTACTGAAAAATAGACTTAGGAAATTGATAGAAGAGACACAGAAAAATTGGGTGCACTGTTAGCCTTTAGCACTGTTGAGTATGAGAACTGTTCCAAATGTAAAGGGATTAACTCCTTTTGAAACTTTGTTTGGGAGGGCATATTATACACCTCAGTGGAAACCTCTCATGTCTACAGAGCAGGAGGTTGACAGTTCACTTGCAGGATATATGAGGAGATTTTTGAATAACAAACTTTTGCAGTTAAATTCTGTTTCAGATAAAGTGCAACCGAAATCGGAAGCACCAGTAGCCCTCGGCACCTGGGTGTGGGTGAAGATTACGAAACGGAAGAATTGGAGCTCTCCAAAGTGGGAAGGTCTGTACCAGGTACTGCTGTCAACACCCACTGCAGTCAAAATCGTGGAGCGAGCTTCCTGGATTCATTTGACACACTGTAAACTGGTCAAAAACTTTGAACTGGACAAAATCTTTGTTACTGTTGCACAACAAGAGCAAAATGGCCAGATACAGAGTAAGTAGAGACACTGAGCAATTTCAAAAAACTTGTATGATTGTTTTTGTTGCGATATTGATCACACTGTTCTTTTTGCTGTGGTCGTATTTTTTTCCTGCCACAAAGGTTGAACTGATTAGATGTAATGAACTGAACATAGACTGGCATCCGAATTTCAACACTTAGGCAATTACACATGTATACGCAGAGACTTTTAATGTTTCGAACTGCTGGGTCTGTACGGCCATACCAACAGCATACGGGGGTTTGTTAATGACTGCTATCCCCCTAGGGGTCAATGAGACCTGGGAAAATCTGTTTTTTGACACAGTCGCTATTAAAGCACAAGATAAGGTAGCACTGTATTTGCCTGTGACACAAAAAGGAATTGTATGTTTTTATAAAAATGACTCCATCCAAGTTGGATGGAATAAATGTAATGTTACTGTACAGTATAAATGTTATAGAAAACCAAATGATTTGAGTGGATCTTGTAGTACAGATTATGACTCATTTTTGAAATCTATGCATAAAACTCTTGATCAGGTACAGCACAATCCTATACTTTTCAAACAGTTATCAGTGATAGGAAAATGTTTCATGCAGGGCAGTCATTTCATAACAAAGTAACGACAAAGGTAGAGGACTGTTATTTTGTATGTGGAAAAAAGGCATACAAATGATTACTTGAGAATTGGTCTGGCAGTTGTTTTTGGGATACCTGGTTCCGGCCATCCGACACACTGCAGCTTTGCCTCAAGGGAGTATTCGAAATACTCGAGACGTAACCAAAAAGACTGTTAAGAAACCAGAGAATCCAGTGGGATGAATCGAAGCAGGGTGGAAAGACCATCGTAATGTTGGAACCAAACTTGTGCACATGGACTTGAGCGATGCTGTTATATCCTGGGCAGGTATATCACCCATGTATGGCGGAGACAAATCAATATGGGAACTGCGAAAACTGTCTAAAATTCTCAAAATAATGAGTAATGCAACTTTTTCTGCCCTTGAACTGATAACTGATGAACTGAATGCCATGAGAACTGTAGTGCTTCAAAACCGAATGGCTCTTGACTTCACCCTAGCGGTGAGAGGCAGAACTTGCACTTTAATCAAAGAAGAGTGCTGTGCATTCATCCCTGACCATCAGCATGAGATCAACGACCATCTGGAGGTGATTCAGAAAGTGTCAGCCATCACCAAACCAGGCCCAAACCCTCTGACAGAGGTTTTCAGAATGCCTTTGGGGGGGTGGGACTCCATCTTTATGAACATATTGATTGCTATTGGGGTAGGTTTACTCCTAATAGGAGCTTGTATTTGTTGCGGAATCCCCTGCATGAAGAAATTAATTAAGGAATTCATAGATATATCCATATCTGAGACTATGTATCAAAGTACTGAATTTGAAGAGCTGCTAGAATGCAAGACGCTTTCATAAAAGTTTAAACTGAATGACTTTCTTAACTGCAAATCCTAAATGGAAGAGGTTAGGAAAAGAAGCAAGCTGTTTATCCTTTTTTGAAAATAGAATAAAAAGTATTAACAGGAGGGAGATGTTAGAAAAATATGTATTAATATGTGTATGCTTAATGCCAAATTAATAATCAAGTGTTTTTAATACGCTTTTCATTCTATTTCTCATGCACTGTGATTTATATAAATTGAGTTTCATATGAGACTGAAAATATGCTTTATTGAAACTGCAGCATGCTTACTGAAACTTGCAAGTTGCCCTCTGACCTAGTAACTGCTAGCACAGCAATATTCTTGTTTATGCCTTGTGGAAATGTACTTGAGAAGCAGGTGTTAATAGGTCAGAAGCATATGAATAGACACTATACCATTTAATAAATGTAATGATTCTAGACAAACAGCCTTGTTCAGAGGATGGGAACCTCTGCAGCTGCAGTAGTTTAGAGATAAGGTAGACAAAGGTTTATTAGAGAAATGAACTGCTAGCATAGTATCTTGAATGTAACATAACGAGTATCTAACTGAAAGTAACCAAGGCCATGTTGTTTTCCTCAGGAAGTTTCACATAAAAATTGTTTAAATCAGCAGAAAATCATGGGAAAGATGGTCAGCAGATGATGACCAAAAGGTGGTAATTCGTTACGTCAGCATGGTAGGACAGGATTAATTTGATAACCTATAAAAATGAATGCATTTCCTGTTTCTGGTTAGACAAACTCTGTATTAGCACGTTTTTGTCTCCTTGCTGCAAGATTAAAGTGCCTTAACCTGAACCTACCATGTTTTGATCATTTTTAAAGTATATTTTTCCTTTGACACTCATTGAAGACTGAAAGTCATCAAAATAATACTAAACAATGACAGACATTGAAGTTTCAGACTTTATATCCTTCAGAAAATACATAATAATGCAAAACATGTTATTCTTGTAACTTTCTAAGTTTATAGGAGCAATATTTAAATTCTGTCCCTATTTTTGGGCATTTCTCACCCACATTTTTTTCTGGCTTTGTCCAGATTTTTTGCACTGAAAGGTTGAGAGGTATGTTCCCAACTGTATCCCTTCAGAGACACCCCCTTTCTAAAATCACTGAATCAAATTCTGACAGCTCTATTCAAAACAAAGAACACCAGTTCCATGGGTCCTGATAGCATTACTAGCAGACCCTAGCAGCCTTCCAGACAATGCAAAACAGTTTAACTCAGCCCTTACTAACCTCTTTGACCTAAGCCTCACCCCTGGTTATGTCTCCAGAGCTTGGCAAATTTCATACTGGTGTCTCTGCAAAAGGTGCTGCTAATTCTGACCCTGCTAACTTCAGACATATAAGTTTCATTAGCCTTTTCTTGTTGACTATGTGCTGCTTCCTTGTAGAGCTAATAAATAACATAGACAACCTTTAGACTCTGGATCCTAAGCAATTTTGTTTTCTGAAAGAAATTTGTGTATATTCACTCAGGTAGATTTCTTCAAAAAGGCTACTCTCTGTACTGCAAATTCAAACCTGGCAAAAGTTTTTGACACCATTCACCATGCAGATATTATCATTAAATCCACCCACCTAAACATCGACCCTTATGTTATTTGTTGGATTGTTAAATGGCTAACTGACAGAACCCATGTAGTAACAGCTGGGGGAACTTCTTTCAAACAAAAATATCCCACAAGTGTTGTCCCATAAAGCTCTGTCCTGAGTCCTGTACTCCACCAATATGGCATACATTTTTGCACATGAAAGCAAAAGACAAGAGACTATATGAGTGATCAAGTCTCCTGATGGCTGCAAACTGGAGATTGGTGCGAACTCCTCTTCTGACACTCGGATGCTCCAACAAGGGCTTGATTAGATCAGTGCTTGGCTGCTTGCAGTAGTGACTTCAATGTCAAAAATGTAATGTTTTATTTTTAGGAAATCAAGTACACTTAATTCATACAATCTCAAGAATACTCACCTCAGTACAGACTTAGCTATTACACAACTGGGTATGTATGTTGGTAAGGAGACAGCTTTTTACTGACATATCTCAGCTGTGTTTAGGAAATCATTTTGATTAACACATTTAATCTCAAGGGTCATCTCTTCAAGTCCAAAGAATTCACAGTTAAATGGTTTAAATCCATCACTGGATCCATCACTAAATGCACTGCCCCATTTAGTATTTAGTTGTGAAATAAAAAATGTTAAATAAGTAAAGTAAATAAACACATAGTCCAACTTGAAAGGCCACAGAGACTTTTAACTAAGATAACTGCAGGACAAGAAGTCTAAGCTACCAACTAAGATTACAATTTCTCACTATACACTGTATTTCTTATAGGTTCTTGCATGATGATCTCTGCCTTATTTTACCTGCAGTGAAAGCTGCCATTTTTGATCTCATTCACCTTCATAGAATCAGCAGTACTAAGAACACCAAAATTCTTAATCTCCATCATACATTAACAACACCTACAAACAAGGTATATATTTAACTCAGTACACTCCGTGATTTTGGAATAGACTTTGTCAAACCTATATAGCATAGCAATACTATGGCTACTTTTAAATCTAACCTGAGTGAGTGGATGGTAGGCACAAATCCAGTACTAGAATGAGGGTTAATTTTTCAAGTTATGTCTTTATTTACTGTGAAAAAGTCAATGGAAATGTCATTTTCAGTTTTAATAAAACAAGTACATTTTTACTCAGTGTGTCTGCTTAATTGTGGTTTGGGTTATTTCTGATTAGTTCACACTCTGCAGTTAAACTAAATGCACAATGAATGCCTGCAGCAACACTCACACACTCTGCAGTTAAACAGTTCTTGACAAGCAGACACATTATGATAACATATAAATAAATGCACAATAACGGCTTGTTCTTGGCAGCAGGCTTAGTTACGATAACATATAAATGCGGATCTAGTTTACATAACCGACACTGCAAAACACTGACAACGCAAACATCGACACCACATAATCGACAAACCATAAACACGAAACCTCACATGCCCGACAAACAAATAACCGACGGTCCACAAACACGAAACCTCATACGCTGCACACACCACAATAACAACAATCAACTAACAAAACACATCCCCTGTCCAAAAACCACACACACAGCACAAGCACACCAAAATCCTCACAAACCCACACTAAACCTCACATACACAACTATCTACAACCCTAACCCAAACCCTTACCCTAAGGTCCGTCACTATTGCACACTCAGCTAACCCGCGCCCTAACCCTAACTCACGTAACCCACCCCTAACCCAAAAAATACTACTACCACACACTTACCTAACACAGGCCCTAACCCTAACTCACTTAACCCGCCCCTAACCCAAACACTATCACTACCGCACATTTACCTAACCCGCGCCCTAACCCTAACTCACTTAACCTGCCCCTAACCCAAACACTATCACTACCGCACATTTACCTAACCCACGCACTGACCCTAAATCACTAAACCCACCCCTATCCCCACAGACCGTCAATATCCACACTTACTTTACTCGCACCCTAACGTCCGTCACCACCGCATACTTACACAGCCTTTTTTCAAGTCACTATCCTCGGCGTCGGTGTTTTGATCCATAGTGTCGGTCTTCTGGATTGTCGATCTTCTGGCGCTCGCAATTCATTGTCGGTGAAAGCAGCTGTCGGTTATGTAAACTAGAACCATAAATGCACAGTAACGGTACACACACACACTCTCTGCAGTTAAACAGTTCTTGGCCAGAAGACTTAAATGGACAACGACAACAGTGAATGGTGAATAAATTAATGCCAGCAGCAGCACACACACACACACACATATGTTCTTTTGCAGTTAAACTAAATGTTAATGCACAACGGTGAAGAAATTAATGCCAGCAGCAGCACAGACACGTGCATTCTGCAGTTAAACTAAATGCATAATGAATGCCAGGGCAGCAGCACTCACACACTCTGCAGTTAAACAGATTTTGACAAGCAGACATTATTTTAACATATAAATGAATGCACAGTTCACAATAATGGTTTATAATGGCAGCAGACTTACAATAAGATATAAATGCACAATAACGATACACACTCTACACTTAAACAGTTCTAATTTGGCCAGCAGACTTTCGATAGCATATAAATGCACAAAATCTATTCTGAATAGAGCAACCGGCTGAAAGCTATGACACTAAGCAGCATTAGTCATTAGATAACATTTTTCTTACCTGGAGGCTGGGACATGTGGGTGCCGTGGACTCTGCAACTTCTGCTGCCATTGCTGTTCCATTCCCAATTTCCCTCCAAGTCTCCGAGTCCAACAGACAGTAGCTGATGTCATCACGCATTCCCCAATAGTAAATTTAAAGTGGTACTGGTAAAAAAAAAAAGAAATGACCAGGAAATTCAGAAATTAATGGCCTACTCGGGAATTTGTGGCACCCCAAAATTTTGACCTCAAAACTGGTAAATATAGAGAAATTTGGAATGGTTGAGAGGTATGGTCTTGCCACATTAGCCTTCTGCCATTAGTGTATCAAACCTAGCAACAAGATGTGCAATTGTTTCCAATTCTGTTTTACAAAACCAGAATCTGTCTGTTTCTCTGACATGTTCAATGGATTTTGTAAGTCAAAATGTATCCTGGGCCATCAATATTAACCTTTCGTCTTTTGGTTTAAATTTACTTCTCCATAACCAAACCTGAATTAGATCTTTATTGACATGAGGTTGTTCCAGTAGTTTTCTGTACTTGCAACTATATTTATACATTTCCACATTTCTTACCTTCTCATCTGATCCTTCACCTTATATTCTTTCTTTTGTTTTTTGACACATTCAGTTGCTGCCTGATCTTTATCTGCTTCTGGTTTAATTGCCATTCCTGCTTGACACCAATACTGCTAAACTAAGCAAGGAAATCATCTTAGACTTGTTTTTCTTATGTTTTAAAACGTTCATTAGGTTTGGATCTTGTGAAGTCAGCAGATATGTATGTAGTCCTATGATTGCAGACTATACATGTAATCAATTCTGAGGAGGCCCACACCTCCTTCAGAACAGGAATATATAATCCTATTACACACTAATTTTTATAAATCACTTGATAACCATGAAGTATTTTTCTTGATTTCCTCTACAACTGATCCAGTAACTTTTGGGGCCATTCAATCACCCCAAAACTGTAAGCTAGAACAGAAGACAAAACTGAATTATTTTGGACTTTGTTCCTAGATGTCAGGGCTGTTTTCAGTATTAATTTTAGTCTTTGAAAATATATGTTATTAAGCCTTATTTGCATCTGTTCATGTTTTATTATTGATCCTTCATCAGTTCCCAGATATTCATACACTCTCTCCTGCTCAAGTTCCTTTATATCACATTCCTGCCCCAGACTGATATTTTCTTGGTGTTGCAGCTTTCCTGCTTTAAAGGCTGGTTTTGCACATTTATCAAGACGAAATGACATTCCTATATTAGCTGAAAAAGTTTTGACCACTACAATTTTTTATTTTATTTATTTTATTTTACATTTGGTAATTGGGAAAGTCCATCTGGACTGGCAGTCTTTTTTCAGCGGAGGCCCGGGGAGAAAAGCTCCACATTTCAGTACAGTATTGGTACAAACATAACAGAGAAAAACATAAATAATAGTTACAATTTTTAAACATAATGAACAATGAACATGCATGAAAAATATTTATAATGAACAATGAACAAGCATGAAACTATTTATTTATGACAAGATGTATAGATGTGTAGAGTTCTTAGATAAAATTGTGAGGCCAGTCAACAATATGGAAATATTGCAAATGGATGTTGTATAACAATCAGTTTTGGATAATACTGCTGTGGGAGATTGGAGATCTAGCTGTGGGATTTGTTCCCTGTGTCACTTGTTCCCCTGGTGTTGAGCAGGGGCACAGCCATTGATTAGTGAGGTGGCCTTTTAGGGCAGTTTTAAACTCACTTATGGAGTTTTGCTTGTTAGGTTGTCAGGTAAGGAGTTCCATACTCTGGTTATACAGGAGGAGTACAGAGATTCACCAGGTGAGTTAGAGGCCATTGAGACTTCTAATAGTTGTTTGTTGTTGGAGCGTCGAACTCTTTTAACTGTGTGTGACTGGAGTAGGTTATTTAGGGCTGGAGTTTTTTTCTGGATTGTGTAGAAGTTTGGGGGATAGAGTTAGTTGGTTATACAGTAGAAGTTGGGGAAACTCAAGCCATTGCAATTGTTTTAGGGCAATGCAATGATGTGACCTATATGGTGCATTGGAGGCAAACCTAGAGATTTTGTTGTAACATGTTTCTAATTTGATGATGTCTGTTTTTCTCAGGTTGGAGAGAATAGGGGAGGCATATGTGAGTGTGGAGAGTAAGTGTGTCTTAGCTATTGTCTCTGGTTGTTTTTGTCAGAAAGGATTTGTTCCTATATAGGGCTCCAAGTTTATTGTGGACATTTTTATGGTGTGGGCAATGTGGATATCAAATGTCAAGTTGCAGTCAATCTCTATCCCTAGAAGTTTAATGTGATTGACAGTTGATATAATGGTATTATTTTTGGATACTGTGCTAAAGAGAGAAGAAGAAGGTTTATATTTAGAAGGGTTAAATTTTGGGGGGTTAGTATTAGGTGGTGTTCTGATAACCAGGATTCAACCGATAGGAAGGATTCTTGTGTGAGTGTGTGCAATTCTTGGATGGTAGAGGCATTACATATTAGCATGGAGTCATTTGCATATTGTATGTCTGCTGTTTGGGGTGTAGAAGTGTGGAGGTTATTAATGAAGACAGAGAAAAGTAGTGGCCCAAGGATAGATCCTTGTGGCACACCTAGTGTTACTGGGAGTAATGGGGAAATGTCAGATTGCCACTGAACTGCCTGTTGTCACTCTGACAGATAGCTTTTGAACCAAGAAATAGTGGACTGTGATAGGTTTAAGGTAGAGAGCACATAGAGAAGTTTATCATGTGAAACTGTATCAAATGCCTTTGAGAAGTCTAGAAAAGAGTGCTGATACAAACATGTGGCCATAGCTACACCATTACGCTGCCAATACACCTTGTCTCCAAACAGGACCAAAGTCAATAATTTACCAATTTGTATAATTTTCTCCGTAGAGAAATCAGAGTACATTTCCAAAAAATCTTTGTAATACTCCTGATACCAAGAGCATTGGGAATAATGGTAAATAAAGAAACTATGTCAAGTGTAATCATTAAAACATGTTTCTTGTTAACTGTAGAACTGACTGCATAAAGGTCCCTTAGGAAATGTTCTTTGTCTCTTAATACATGCTCAATATCATTTAACATAGGTCTTAAACATTTTTATATGTAAATAGATATTAGTTCTGTACACCAATTCCTTCCTGACACGAACTGGTGTACAGAACCAATATATTTTGTGCCAATAGATATGCCAAATCAATCATGTTAGTATGGGAACAAGAATATCTGGTAAATGGCCCCTATCAGAAGTACATTTTGTTCTTTCATAGATTTGTAGATGACCTTTTTATTTTATGGTAAGGTACGGAAGAAGATCTTCTGGAATTCCATAAATACATTGATAGCACTACATCATTTTTAAAGTTCACTTTGACTTTTTCATATGAGCATGCCAATTTTTGGATGTTTCAGTTAAAGTGGACACATATTTACATCTGTATATGTGCTTATATAGGAAAGAGTGTTATGTGAATCATCTCTTGAGCAGAGATAATATGACCCCCTCCTATATATTTAACAATGTCATTAGGAACCAGGTCTTTAGAGCATCTAGATTGAACATCAGGAATATCGATTTTCATCAACAGACAGTGACCACCAGGAATGAACTATTGGATAGGGGCTATGATGAGGTAGATACAGGACATTGTCTTAATGAACAGGTACCACTAAAACCCAAGATGAAGTCTAGTATGGGTTGGGTGGGTGGCCTAATGGTTAAGGTGTTTGCCTTACAAACACAAGGTACAGAGTTTGAATCTCACAGGGGATAATTAGCGAGGCTTAAAATGGCTTGCAAGGGCAGTTAGCCTAGTACTAACCTATGAATATACATAAGCATATACAAGAAATTGGTACTCAAAGGCACACAATAGCTAAACCCTACTTTTCAGATAAATGGGAAGGAAGGAGAAAGGAAGTAAGGGATACCAAGTCAAAGTTAAAAATGCCATTATGTTATTCCAGTGATGTGAGATCTTACATTACCATTATACAGAAACACTGGGGGATACTAACTATGGACAAGTAAATTAAGAGCTTGATAGATGATAAGCCCAAATTTATTTTTAGAAATAAAAAATCATTAAAGAGACAACTGTGTGTACCCAGAGGAATAAATACACCTGCAGAGGTTTTAGGTGCAAAACCCTGTGGGAATTGCTCTTTCTGCAATTATATAAGTACAAATAACCAGTTTGTTAATTCTGACCAGAATAGGAGTTATAATTTTAGGGTGCAGGCCACATGTGAAAGTCAACATATCATATATCTTACACATTGTTTAGAGTGTAAACAATTTTACATAGGAAAACCTGATAGAACCCAAAAAGAGAGGATACGCGAGCATGTCTATCATATCAGCAAACAAAGTAGGTCCAACACTTTAGCAAAGCATGTCATTAAGCACTAATTCCTCACATATATTTAGATTTTTAGTCATTGCTAGAAATTATGAAAGTTTGAAAGGTGGTGATATCCATAATAAGACAGAAGAATTACAGGCCAAATGGATAGTAACACTCAGAGCTGATACAGGACATTGGGCCAGATTCAGGAAGGCTTACACGGAGTTCAAGAGTAGTGTAAGCCTCCGTGTAAGCCTCCTGATTCAGCAACAGCCCAAATCTCCGTGTAAGAGACAGCTAACACGTCTCTTACACGGAGTGGCGTGAATGCCAATACCTCATTTGCAGCCCAAGATATGCAAATGAGGTATGTGAGCGATCCACAAGCTCAAACCAGTCCGTGTAACGGACGTTAGTTGCAGAAATGTACTCAGCTGACAACTGAGTACATTTCTGCAAAATTAAAACGGAGCTATGTCAGCTCCAAATAAAGGGTGCATTTGTTACATTACATGCCAATGGCCAAATATGTGGCCATTGGCATGAAAAGTGTTGAAAAAAAAGTTATATAACTTTTTTTTTCACGGATTTATGTGTTTAACTGTAGCGCACACCCGCGCAAACGGGTGCGCTACCTAAAACTGAAAACCGGCTTATAAGCCCACAATTGTGGGATTTATGTATTACATGAAATGTCAATGGAGGACTTGCAGAGCAAAACAATATGGCCTCCGCTTAGTGGTTGTCAAGGAGGGAAGCTCCGTAAGATATGTAACTAAGCATTACTAGGCAATCCTATGTAAATGAGGCTTACAATACTGAATCACACTGCCACATAAGTAATGAGCACTTTCTGAGTCGTAAGAGTTAGAGAAGGGGAGGAACAGAGTAAGAGGTAGGTGACATCATGGGGGAAGGATAGAAAGAAATGTACCAGATTGGAGGGCAATGTAAGGTAAGAGATGACAGACAGACATCAGGGAGGGAGGTGTGTCCCAACAGAACACTGGGAATGTCAAGAAATTGAGGGCATACGCCATCCCTACACTCTAAGTTTCTTGAAATACGTGCATGCGCGCTGCGCTGTAAGGCAGGTTCTACTTGTGGGAGCGTGTTGCAAACTGTTTACAACGGTTTGCGCTGGCGCACGTGTGTAAGGCAGTGTGCGCTGCTTTAGCATGAATCAGCCTAGCTAACACCGTAAGGATGTGCGCTGTAACACCGTAGGGATGTGTACACGCTTAAGTTACTGTGAGCGTGTGTAAGCCGGTGTGCACATTGCTCCCCCTCAGGAAACAGAGAGGAAATAGGAAACAACCAAAATACAGGGAAACTGCCAGAAGATACTACTAAAGTTAATTGGTGGAAACAATTAGAAGCAGGCAATTACACAGGCAGACTAGAAGCCCAACCCAGCACTTAAAACACAACAAAGAGCAGTGCAGGCTGTTTCTCACAAGAGATACTGCCAGAAACTAAGCTATCAGAGTTGAAACCTGAAAAAAGCTGAACTCAGAGCAGAAATGCTAGGGGCTGCCATAGCTGTTATAATCAGACATAGGCGAATTGCCGAGGTTGGTGATAATGCAGATGCTGACAGACAACCCAGAGTGAGGAGAAGGAGAAGAGTATACAGGCCTAGGGTCACCTACCATGGGTTACATGAGCTGGAGATAGTAGAGCTATAGAGTGGACAGAGAGCTCCTGCAGCAGATTGTTGAGCTGTGCAGGCCACGCCTCACACACAGAACCAACAGAGGGGAACCCATCCCAGTGGAAACCAAGGTATGTGCTGGCCTAAGAATACTAGCAACAGGTACCTTTCAGAGACCAACTGGCGATATGATGGGGATATCACAGGCATCAGCCTCCAGGGTACTGCACCAGTTCCTGGATGCCATGTCACCACATGTCAGTGATCATATATATGTCCCTAGTGACCGTGAGGTTGTGGCCAGCAATATGCGCCTCTTCCAGCAAATAGCGGGATACCCTGAGGTGCTGGGTGCAATAGACTGCACGCACATACGCATCAAGGCACCAGCTGGTGAGCGGGTAGAGTCTACATTAACCGCAAGGGATACCCTCCATCAACTGCCAGGTCGTGTGTGATGCCCAGGGCATAATAATGAATGTGTGTGCTGGCTGCCCTGGTAGCTACCACGATTCCCACATCTGGCATCTGACGAGCTGTACCAATCATTTGCCAATGGGGACTTCCCACACGGACACCTAGTGGGGATGCTGGTTATGCACTTGAGCCGTGGCTGATGACACCCATCAGAAATGCACACACACCAACAGGAACGCCATAATGAGGCACACGCACAAACACGCAATATCATAGAGCGTGTGTTTGGGCTGCTCAAGTCACGAGTGCCGTGTCTGGACACAGCTGGAGGAGCTTTGCAGTACACACCAACTACATGTACCCAAATGATCATGATATGTGCTATGCTACATAATATGATCCTGCGGAAACAGCTGCAGCAGGACCAGCACAGGGCTGGGCCAAACATCCCCCCACCATTGCCAAGGCCACCACAGGCAGGGGGTGACTTGGAGGAGGAACAACCTGACCTTGTCCCAGTAGGCAGAAGGAGGCGTGCCCAGTATGCCCTGGCCTTGGCAAAGAGGCAACGATAGCACATATGCTTGGTCAGTAGGAACACTGGGACTGATACCCACTCTGACTCACTCATACAGTAACAGGGATGCCTAACATGACACAACCTGCTTCCAAATGTACAGGGAGTGTAGTATGTGCATCCGACAGAGGCAGCCCTGCAGCACCATCCGAGGTATGAATGCCATGTGTTAAGTAATGTAATACCATGTATCATATGCACACCTGAGGACCATGACTAACATCCACCCTCACCAATCATAAACCACAAGAACACAAACCCACCTCATAGCTATCACAAGGGATAGGAACCTAGATGTAATGCTACCCAATGCCAAAGGTATAAACAGCAAGATGTGTGCAGTGTAAATGCACACAGTATAGGGAATGCACATATCAGTGCTGTAATAGAAAACAGGGTCAAAGCGCACATCAGCACCCTGACACTACCAGGGTCACACCTCATACAGTGATGTACATGTGCAAAAACATGGAACAAGATACAAAATGAGGGTGACTACCAATAAATGGCATGGATAACCACACACCCCTGTTGTTACCACAACAAGAAGCAACATGCATTAGCCATGGTCAAACACCAATGGCTAAAACTGACTACTACTATATAGCTTGCTGCAGACCACTGTCCTAATAGCAGCAACTGCCCCAGGCCTATGTTCACAGGTTCACAGGTTCATACTAGGCTATCTGCCCTAGGGCATTTATAAGCCTAGACCAGAGTTCCGTGGAGTCTGCCGCACCTTCACTCTGACGGATAATTTGCCCATTATATTGCTGTGCCTCTGACAAGCAGTGATACTGAGGTTATCCCTGGGGCATACCTGCAATCTCCCATCCATTGATTAAGATCTCACTTGAACAAAGCCAGTGAGGTACTCAGCCTCACATGTACCAGGATGTTGTTCCACAGCATAGGGACTCTCTGGTTGAAGAATCTGTCCCTCCAGCACATCCTATTAATATCTGTGTTGAGGTTTAAATCTCCTGCCACTGTAGTTCTGATGGATGTAGAGGTCTTGAGGTGAAGCGTGTACATTAACTCAGGTTTGGACATGGCCTTGGATGTCAGGCACAGGTCACCTCTGAGCAGACGGTAAGTCACGGAATCAAGCTGGAATTCCTCCAGTCGGGCAGCATAAGAAATATGTTTGAGACCCTTTCTCCTCCTGTCGAGGAATCTGTGGGCCCATCCAATTGCCATAGGTGTCGGGTCATATACATGCTGAATGGGGCATTGCACTCAATCAATGGTCCAATGAGTGAAGAGTACAGGGGAACAATGACCTCCCTGGATCTAGATGTGAATCCCTGCATGATGAGGTGGGCAATGTAGAAGTTCTACCTAACTACCCTGGCAACGTGAGTGTCAAACAAAGGTTACTCTCAACCTGGGTGCCCAGGTCCCTGATAACCTCCTGTGTGCTTAGAGGATTGCCACCTACATGGGAACTAGTGGTAACCTTGTTCTTCCCAAAGGGTACGGCTATGCATTGTTTAGTGTGTAATGTAAGGCCATGGCTCTGGCACCAGTTATCCGTGACTATGACACCCTTCTGAAGGATGTCTGTGTCAGATGGGTGTCCAACTATGGTTCCCAGTCTGCAGTCATCTTCAAACTTTGTCAGCCATAATCCTGCTGTGTTTGCTTGTACTTCTGAAAAGTAGATGCTGAGCAATAGTGGGCCCAGGACTGAGCCCTGTGGGACACCACTTGTGACAGTTGTGGAGTGTGACATGGCACCAGCAAGTCTGAACCTGTCTGTTCTGTCACGTAGCCGGTTTGCAACCCATCCTGTGATGTATGGGTTCACATTTTAGCTGGTGATGTTTTCAATGATACCCAAGTGGGGTATTGTGTTGAAAGCCTTTGCCAGGTCAAGGTAGGCTGTGTGGAGTGCCTTGCCCTTGTCAATGGCCTTGGTGTCTGTTATGAAACAGTCAACCAAGTTTAAAAGGCATGATCTGCCCTCAACAAAGCCTAACTGGGTTGGATCTAATGTCTGCAAGTCCCCTATGTCCTCATCTATGACTTCCATTATGATCTTCTCCATAGCTTAGCAGACCCTGCTTGTCAAGCTGATGGGATGGTAGTTTCCGTGGTCGGTGGAGGCACCCCATGTGAAGTGGGTCCACCATTGACATATGCCACTCCTTGGGAACATATCCTGACTTGAGGCTAAGATCATACAGCTGCCCTGACTGCGGGTTGAATTCTTGAGTGAGTTCATGGAGCACAAAACCAGGGACACCATCTGGTCCCATGGATGCTGCGCCCTTTCCCTTGGATAGAGCAGTTCCCACCTGAGCATTAGAGATGTTAGGGGGCTACAATCCTCTTTCATACATATCTCTCCAGTTGTGGTGGAGGGGTGGGTGGAGCAATCTGCACTGAACCTGTCAGCCAGTATGTTGGCAATGTCTATAGGTTCAGTGATATTTACAGCATTCTGAGCCTATTCTGAGCATATCTGGGAGTTTCCTCCCAGGTGTGTAACGATCTATAAAAGGCCTCATTGTTGTCCCGTGAGCCCTTAGTGGGTTTACTCCCAATATTCGCTTTGGATGATTTCATGGGGAACTCAGTGTTTCACCTATATTGAGCAGGGGTGTCTACCCTTCCACGGATATCGCCTATCTTGTAGTACCTCCTTCCTTGTGTTGTAGTGCTTGTTTATGGCTGAGGTCCACCACACTGGACGCTTGCCTCTGGTACAACGAGTCTGTGTTTTGTTTGGGATTGCCTCATCCATGCAGTCTTGAAGGTGCTGGTAGAAGGCAGTTGTAAGTGATACAGTGGCTTGGGTAATGGTGTCTGCTGGCTTGGGGTTTTGAAAGAGACCACAACAGTCATTAGAAGTGTGTAGTCGGCTTCTGAGAGGTTCTGCACTGTGGTCTTTTCTATCTGGGGTGGAGGTGGGATGTGGACTTCCACTGAGAGTAGGTCATGATCTGATCTCACCAATGATGGGTATACCTCTGGTGTTGAACATTGTGAGCCCATGTTTGTGATGATGAGATCTACTATGTTGTCTCCTCTTGTGGGGATGGTGACTAGTTCTTCCATGGCATGTGAGTGTATGAACTGTAGGAACCTGTGGCTAGAGTGTTGTGGCTGTAGTACTGATCCCAGTCTATATTTGGATAGTTGGGATCACCCAGTGTGATGGTGTTTGCAGGTACATGTATCCCCGCCACTGTTTTCATGAAAGCTCTGTGAGGTACCTGAGTTTCAGAGGATGGCCTGTAACATGCTACAAACTTCAGAGCAGTCTTGCCTATGGTTAATTGCACCCGGATGGTGTACAATGCATCGTGTGTTGCCACCAACCATGAGGTGAGGGTGTCCTTGATGAATATTGCTATTGCCACCCCTCATAGTGGTAATATGTGTACTGCATAGATACGAAATATTGTGCCTCTGACTTAGTAGTGACACATTATGACCACCTTACATAATTGAATAATGTGACTATGCCTCTGTCCAGTCTGTGCCCCTGTCCACATGCAGCTGTCCAGATGTCTCTTGAAGAGAGTCAGTGAGGTACTCTGTCTAACATGAACTGGGATACTCTGCTAGAGTTTGAGATGCCTCTGAGTTATGACTCTGTCCCTTCAGCATGTCCTATACATGTATGTGCTGAGGTTCAAATCTTTAGCTCCCATGTTTCTGGTGGATGTGGATTGCTTGCAGTGGAGCATGTCTACCAAATCCTGATCGGACATGGTCTTGTATGTCAGGCATAGGTCACCTGTACGTATGTGGTATGACACTGAAAAAGCTTGTTTTAGTTATTCTGGAAGTATATGACATGTGTTGTAGATCCCTGATCGTCATGGTAAGGTACTTGTGGGGTCTCTCCAGCTGCTGCAAGTGCTGGTTGAGGTACATACCAAATGGGGCGTTGTATTCAAGCATTGGCCTGATAAGGGAGAAGTATAGTGGTACAATGACCTCCTATGGTCTGGATGGAATACCTCCATGATAAGGTGGCCAAGATAGAAAGTATGTCAAACAACTTTGGCAACATGGGTGTCAAATGAGATGTCACTATCTACATGTGTCCCCAGCTGTCTGATTTGTTTCCTGTACTCATTGGGTTGCTGTCTATGTACAGATCTGTGGGTACTGTGTTCCTCCCAAAGGGGATGGCTACACATCAGTCGCAGTCAGTTTTAGGCCATGAGTCCAGCACCAGCTATCTGTCAGTGTGACGGCAGTCTGTAGGATGTGTGTGCTGGCTGATGTATTCACTATGGTGCCCAGGTTGCAGTCATCTGTAAACTTTGTCGGCCACAACCCTCCTATGTTTGCTTTCACATCTGAAAAGTAAATACCAAATAAGAGAGGTCCCAGGACACAACCTTGTGGGACACCACTTGTGACTGGCTTTGAACCTGACAAGGCACCTGCAATGTTGACATTATGGGTTCTGTTTCTGAGCCATTTTGCAACCTATGCTGTGACATATGGTGTTATATTTCAGCTGTTGAGCTTGTCTATGATGCCTGAGTGGGGTATTGTGTCAAAGGCCTTAGCCAAGCGCAGGTAGGTTGTGTGGACTGTGTAGCCCTCATCAACGGCTCTACTGACAGTTTCAAAGTAGTCAACTTGGTGCAAAACGCAGGATCTGCACTGTACAAAGCTGAATTGGGTGTGATCAAGGGTCTGTAGGACACCAATGTCTCTGTGTGGAAGCTCCATAATGACCCTTCACAAAGCTTTGCAGACAAGGCTGTTTAAGCTTGTGTGGTGGTAGCTGCCAGGGTCTGTGGAGGCATCTCCTTTGTGGAGTGGGACCACTGTTGCCGACGCCAGTGTTCAGGTACAGATCCTGTAGCAAGGCTAAGGTTAAATAGGATCTGCATATACAGGTTTATCTCCATCTGTAGTTCACATAGCATGCAACTGGGGATACCATCAGGTCCCATTGATGCTGTGTACTGCCTCTGCTGACTGCGGCTCTCACATGGACATCCAGGATGACAGTGAGGTTACATACAGCTGTGATAACTATCATGTCTTGGGGTGAGGGAGGGGTACATTGCACTGAACTGGTCTGCCAGGGTGTCAGTAATATCTGTCAGGTCCCTGGGATATAAGTTGTTGTGTACCAAATCTGAGCATATATGAGGGTTCCCACCCAGGCGCCAGACATAACTGAAGAAAGCAGTGTGGTTACCTTCATCGCCTGTGGTGATTTATGTCCCCAAGTTGAACTTGGGTGTCTTTATGTGAGAATGTAGCTTTCTACTACTGCTGATCACAGCTGCCTTACATTCTGGAGATGTAGCTCTGTCTTGCATTAGTATCCTTCATCTGTTATACAGTTTGTTTATGGCTGGGGTCCACCAGACAGGCCACTTTCCCTTGGTGGTGAAGGTGTCATTCTCATTTGTGATTGCATGGTCCATGCTTACTCGGAGATGTCCGCATAAAGTGTCTGTGCAGGAGTCACCATTGTGTGTTGTGGTTTCCACTGGCCCAGTGGGCTTAATGGATACCATCTCAGTCCGAAGAAGTGTGAAGTCAGCTTCTGAGCTGTTTGTCACTATACCCCTGGTATCATACTAGCACTGACACAGGTGTAAACAATTCCCCAGAATCCATCAAACAAAATGGACATGCAGGCTTACAGATGCCCTAGGGGGGTAGCCTAGTATGAACCCATTATGATACAGATTGTACAGGACACTACAGATAACCCCAAGGCTGTTGCAAATGATGGTAGTAAGCATGTTGTTGATTCCTGGATATGCTCCGGATCACACCGATATTACAAACAACATACCAGACACACACAGGTATGGCCAACAGACATCCTGACATGTGCAGTGCAAACCCCCCCCCATAATGCCAAATACCTTCCCCAGCAGACTGCCGCCTCCCTGACATTATGTCACCCTTACCACAGGGTACGCACTCCAAAGAGCAGTGTACAACAACAGTGGGTGTTCTCAACAAAGGTGTCTCCTGAATGGATAGGAAAACAACCACCACAGAATCATGAGAGGTTTGGTCTGCACAGCTATGGAAAGGACCAGCATGTACCACAGACATAATGATATTGTGGATCTATTGACACCGACCCTACCCAGTGTGGGTTTACAAAGTGCAGACCCCACCCCTAAACATGTGTGACTCAGTTGAAACAGTACTTGAAGTCAGTGATGAGGGCAATGTGGTCCACACAGTGTTGCCGGACCTTGCAAAGCCTTCTGTACAATACCCTATGTGTTCCGTGATAGATTTGCTCACCAGCTGATATATACACCCCAATGTCATGGGAGGGGTTGCAAACCAGACCAACGACAGAACTGACATGGTCAGACATGCAGCAGCCATGTCAGACTACAAACCACATATAACAGGCATCCCACAAAGCTTGGTCCTGGGACCTTCACCATCTGGTATATATGCCCCATAGGTACAGGCCAACAAGTAAGGACTGTGCTGGAACATGTTTGTAGAGGACAACAAGCCTGACATATCTGATACACCAGCTGACACAAGCATCCCATAAAAGGGCCACATAGAAACAGACAGCTGGTGCCATAGCCATGTCAGCATGTTAAATGGTGAAAACAGTATAGTCAGCCTCTGTGGATAATCCAGTAAGTGACCACCAATTCCCACATAGGTGTCGACCCATGACATTCCTAACATGTAATGCCAGAATGGGGACACAAGGTGATAGATATCCTGCATTGGACAAAAATGTGGCTGTAGGGTTAACAGCAACAATCCATATACCAACCTAATCATGAGGGTTATGACATCTAGCTAAGGGGAGGTCATTGTGGTTTTGCAGTTATCTTTCAGCAGCATTACAAATGACCACAACAGCGCCTGTGTGGTGTACCTCAGCAGATAGATTCAGCAACTGTAAAGTCCACAACAGTACCTCACCAGGAGTATCAAAGAGCTGGAACACATGTAATGTGTCGCCTGATTAAACAGAATGCAGTTACACACACTGCCATGTTGGCCACCCAGACACAAGCTGTGCCTGATGTAGAAAGCCATGTCCAAGCTGTCAGCAATGCACATGCCGCACCTTGTACAATGTGAATGGCAGGGAGATATGCACATGAGGGACCTGAACCCCAGCACTGACATACATAGGACAAGCTGTACTGCATTATCCATAACACAGAAGCCACCACCACGCATGAGTAAACTACCAGTACAGGTTATCCATAGAGTCACTCATTTATTCTACTCAACAGGGATCCTAACGAGTGGATGGGAGATGGTAGGTATACCCTGGGTATCAATGTTGTGTCACAGGTAGACAGAGGCACAGTATACAAAACAAGACATATGTCATGCCAAACTGCACTTATGATGTGTTGATGGACAAACACACTATCCAATAACCATTAGAAATGGCCTTGGGCACATCGGTAGTGTTTGCCAATGTACACCCATGTTGTGGAATACACTACTGCAGTTGGTTGAGGCCGCTAGTAGTTCACATCTGAACATAATGCAACATGGTCAGATAGGTTCATAGGTTCATACTAGGCTATCTGCCCCAAGGCAGTTCTAAGCCTAGTCCAGAGTCTGGTTGCGACGCCACCCCTTATATGGAAACAGTACTGTGCCCATTAGTTTGACGTGCCTGTCTCCAGCAGTGACACCGTGACGTTCCCCGGTGTAAACCTATGATTTCCCATCCACAGGTCAGGATACCTCTTGAACAGAGCCAGCAAGGTGCTGTGACTCACATGGACCGTGATTGTATTCCACAGCATAGGAGTCTCCGAGTGATAAATCCACCACTCCAACATGTCCAATGTACATCCCTGCTACGGTGTAAGTCACTTGCACTATTGGTTCAGGTGGATCTGAAGATTTTGAGGTGGAGCATGTCCATTAATCCCTGGTTGGACATGCTTGCATGTCATGCACATGTCACCTCTAAGCAGACAGTATGTGACTGAATAGAGCTGTAGTGTTTCCAATCTGGCAGCATATGACAGATGTTGGAGACCCTTTATCCTTTTGTTGGGGACATTCAGGGTCTCCCCACTTGCTGCAGATGTCAGGTGAGATACATCCAGATAAGGCAGTGTACCAGATCACCGGTCCGATAAGTGAAGAGTACAGGGGAACAATGACCCACTAGATCTGGATGTGGATCCCTTCCTGATCATGTGGACAATGTAGAAGGTCCTACTAGCCACTTTAGCAATGTGAGTGTCATCAGAACAGTGACTGTCAACCTGGGTCCCCAGGTCCATGATAACCTTCCCTGTGCTTAGAGGATTGCCACCTATATGGTAGCTTGGGGTTACCTTGCTTTCCTGAAGGGTATGACTACACATGTTTTGCAAGTTGACTTCAGGCCATGGCTCTGGCACCAGCTATCAGTGTCCGTGAGCCCCTTCTGAAGGATATCCGTGTCTGATGCACTGTCCACTATGGCACCCAGTGTGCAGTCATCTGCAAACTTTGTCAGCCAAAGTCCTCCCATGTTGGACTGTACTTGAGAAGTAGATAACAAACAATAGGGGCCAAGGACTGAGCCCTGTGTGAGACCACATGTGACTGGCATGGTGTCTGACATAGTGCCAGCAACTCTAACCCTGTGGGTCCTGTCTGTAAGACAGTTTGAAACCTGATCTTGTGACATATGGGTGTACATTTCTGTTGGTAGGGTTTCCTACAATACCTGAGTGGGGTATTGTGTTGAAAGGGTTTTCAAGGGCAAGGTAGGCTCTATGGACTGCCTTTCCTCATCAATGGCCTTAGTTACTGTTTTGATAATGTCAACCAAGTACAAAAGGCATGACTTGCCCTTGATCAACACAAACTGGGACAGGTACAATGTCTGCATGTCCTCCATATCTTTCTTCATGAGCTCCATTATGATCCTCTCCATAGCTTTGCAGACTACACTTGTTGCTTATGGGGCAGTAATTACCAGAGTCCATAGAGGCACTGCCTTTAGGCAGACATGCACAACTGGACCCTAAAGAGGCTGTTGTGCACAGTATGGAAATGTAAATCAGTGATAGGACTAAAGCCCAGGATAATGTCCACCACAGTGAAAGTACTGAACCACTACACTATACAGTACAACAGTGCTAGGTCAGTATGAATGGATGTTAACAATTGTATGCAAAGTATCCCATGCAAAAGCTGCAGGCACAGTATAATCCCTGTTGTGTTCACAGGAAGCATCTGGACAGTAACTACACAACATGTCACAGAACACACAACCTTAAACAGGAGTTATTTGTTGGAGTTCACACTCATCCACAACTGTGATGGGCTGCATAGTTCAACATATGGAAAGCTCACACTGGGCATGCTCACACACTTTGATAAATGAGACATCATTCACACAACATGCCATGGGAAGGCTGAAGTGGGCATGCTCACACACTTAGTTCAAATGTTCCTCTTAACAACTGTGAAAACACACCACAGGATGCACATTCCCCATTCCAAACAATGAAGATGTCAGCACCCTATAAGTAGATCATTAGAAATGCTACCTCCCAGTAATCCGAATAGCGTGCTGTGCTACTGCGTCTGTCTCTACTGTCATAACATAGTTAGGTAGGAGTTTTAATGCAGCAAGTGGCATGTGTGTTTGTGAATGGGTGTAAGTGTCTGTATAAGTGTGTATGAGAAGCACATCCCTTTGGCAACTGTGGAAACACACCACACGGAGCTCATTCCACTTTCTAAACACTGATGATGTCAGCACCCTATAAGTAGATCAACTGAAATGAAATCTCCTAGAAATGTGAATAGCGCCCTCCGCTAATGCGTCCGTCTCTAGTATCATAACGTAATTAGGTAGGGGTTTGAATCCTGCTACGGGAATGTATGTGTGTTAGTATGAGTGGGGTTTGTGTGTGTGCATAATGCTGTGGAGGGAAGGTGCCTTTTGCCAACTGGGAGAACACACTACAGGGTGCACATCCTCTTCGTAAAAAAAGATGATGGCAGCAGCCTCTAAGTACAGCATTGGAAAAGATTGCTCCTACTAATGCAAATAGCACACTCTGCTAATGTGTCTGCCTTTAGAGTCATAACACATCTAGGTAGGGGTTTGGACCTTGCAAATGGAATGTATGCTTTACTGTGGGTGGGGTTGGTGTGTGTGCACAATGGCGGGGTGGGATGGCTCTGTTGCCAAATGGGCTTATGCACTGCAGGGAGCACATTTCCTTAACAAACAGTGATGTTGACAGCACCCTGTACAACAGAACAACAACACAGAAGGTGTTGTTACCAATGATGCATGTAAGGTTACACTTCAAGTAATGTCCACAAAACAAAGTAGGATAAACAAATGCTCCTTTTACTCTATCCAAACAACATGGCAACAGACAACTGACACTACTCAGTATAGTGCTACATGCTACTGTAACATGCAGATGTACCAGAATATACCTAGATAGTGTTTTGAAGCCTGAATGTGGCAAGTGTGTGGATGTGTTATGTTACTGTGTGTGCATTTCCGTATGGAAAACATGTTTGAGATATTGGCAATATTGTTGCAGACAGTTTAGGTGCAGATATCCCCCATTCTCCTACACAAGTGGAATTAGTTATCACAGATGACTGTAACCTCCCTATCCTCTCACATGTCCAGGTGAGGGCCACCTCAACATTGCAGGACACATAGCATCACTGTTACAGAATGGTATCCCTGGATGTGTGCTACATTCACCCCAGGAGGACATGGCACCACATTACAGACTGATATTACTCCCTGGCCATACTACAGGATGTGTACCTGAAGAGTGCCATACATACACAGTGGTCCCACACCAATGAGGAGTAACCTCTACTGACCCTGGTATGTACTGCATCATATGCACAACTGGCCTTCTGTTCTAAGCTACGGAAGTGTCACGATGGGCAACATGTACAGCAATATTACATATGTGTATATTTCAGGACTATGCACACAAAACCTATCTCATGGACAGAGCTATAGATAGTGAACTATGATACATTTGAGGTGTCACAGTAAACACAGTATTAACCTGCTACTTTGCATTACCTGTGTTTGTGGCAGCTGTTGCTGTGTCAGTGGTGCTTGCTTGCTGCTTGCTGTTTGCTACTCATGGTTTTGCTGCTGGCTGTCTGTATATTTTCTCTCTCTCTCTCTCTCTCTCTTTCTCATTAGGTCTGTGCAATGACTGTATTGCATGAGTGGAGTGTGGGTACTGAATGCTTTTGTAGGTATCTGCATAGGTCCATGTGATGGCCCTTGCACTAATTGTAAGGCAGCATTTGCTAATTGCATGCAGCCAGGTGTGTGTTGATTGCATGTCTCACTGTGATTTCAGGACACTGCTATAAAAAGGTATGTGAGATAGGCGAGCCCTTTCAGATTGTAAGGCGTGGACGATGCTGGTATGCTGTTGACAGTGTTCTGTGAGTGTGAAGGTTAGTATGGGAATCCAGTGATTTGGCCATTAAAACTTTGCCTCACATGCTTTGGATGGTACATCTCCTATATTGCCTTTATACTAATTCCTACTATTGACTGTTATATTTATTTTAGCAGAGTGCTTTTGTATGGCTGTCATGGCTTAGTGGTAGGTCATACAGACGAATGTTACCAAGGTCCTGGGTTCGAGACTGGCAGTGGGAATATATTTTTGTCTCCAGACTTTCAAAATGAGTACAAGACATGTCAATCAAAGTGCCATAAAGGCACTTTTAAGCACTTTAAACCAGGTCTGCACTCATTAGCATGAATGAAGAAGGATGCGTGCCCAGTATGGCTTGGCCTTGGCAAAGAGGCAACGATAGCACATATGCTTGGTCAGTAGGAACACTGGGACTGATACCCGCCTGACTCACTCATACAGTAACAGGGATGCTTAACATGACACAACCTGCTTCCAAACGTACAGGAGTGTAGTATGTGTATCCGACAGAGGTGGCCCTGCAGCACCACCTGAGGCATGAATGCCATGTGTTAAGTAATGTAATATCATGTACAATATGCACACCTGAGGACCCCAACTAACATCCATATCCACTCATATGACCCTGTGGATACAGCTGCACATCATACAGTGATGTACATGTGCAAACACATGGAACAAGATACAAAATGAGGGTGACTAGCAATACATAGCATGGATAACCACGCACCCATGTTTGTACCACAACAAGAAGTAACATGGAACAGTCATGGTCAAAACCAATGGCTAAAACTGACTACTACTATATAGCTTGCTGCAGACCACTGTCCTAATAGCAGGAACTGCCCAAGGCCTATGTTCACAGGTTCATACTAGACTATCTGCCCTAGGGCATTTATAAGCCTAGCCCAGAGTTTTGTGGCTTCTGCCACCCGTGCAAGTTGATGGATAATATGCCCATTATTTTGCTGTGCCTCTGTCAAGCAGTGATACTGAGGTTATCCCTGGGTATACCTGCAATCTCCCATCCATTGGTCACAATCTCACTTGAACAAAGCCAGTGAGGTGCTCAGCCTCACATGTACCAGGATGTTGTTCCACAGCATATGGACTCTCTGGGTGAGGAATCTGTCCCTTCAGCACATCCTATTAATATCTGTGTTGAGGTTTAGGTCTCCTGCCCTTGTAGTTCTGATGGATGTAGAGGTCTTGAGGTGAAGCATGTTCATTAATCCTGGGTTGGACATAGTCTTGTATGTCAGGCACAGGTCACCTCTGAGCAGACAGTAAGTTTACTGAATACAGCTGGAATTCCTTCAGTCGGGCAGCATAAGAAATATGTTTGAGACCCTTTCACCTCCTGTCGAGGAATATGTGGGCCCATCCAATCTGAATGGGGCATTGTATGCAATCATTGGTCTGATGAGTGATGAGTACAGGGAACAGTGACCTCCCTTGATCTAGATGTGAATCACTGCATGATGAGGTGGCCAATGTAGAAGGCCTTCCAAACTACCCTGGCAATGTGAGTGTCAAACAAAATGTCACTGTCAATCTGGGTGCCCAGGTCCCTGATAATGTACATTGTGCTTACAGGATTGCCACCTAGATGGGAAGTAGTGGTAACCTTGTTCTTCCTGAAGGGTATGGCTATGCATTGTTTAGTGTGTAATGCAAGGCCATGGCTGTGGCACCAGTTAGCCCTCTATGAAACCCTTCTGAAGGATGTCTGTGTCAGATGGGTTTCCAACTATGCTTCCCAGTTTGCAGTCATCTTCAAACTTTGTCAGCCATAATCCTCCTGTGCTTGCTCGCATTCTGAAAAGTAGATACTGAACAAATGTGGTCCCAGGACTGAGCCCTGTGGGACACCACTTGTCACAGCTCTGGAGTGTGAACTGGCACCAGCAACTTTGACCCTGTGTGTTCCGTCACTTAGCCAGTTTGCAACCCATGCTGTGATGTATGGGTTCACAATTGCGGGTGATGTTTTCAATGATACCTGAGTGGGTCTTGGTTGAAAGCCTTTGCCAGGTCAAGGTAGGCTGTGTGGACTGCCTTGCCCACGTCAATGGCCTGGGTGAGTGTTTTGAGAAAGACAACCAAGTTTAAAAGGCATGATCTGCCCTTGACAAAGCCAAACTGGATTGGACCCAATGTCTGCAAGTCCCCTATGTCTTCATTTAGAATTCCATTATGATCCTCTCCATAGCTTAGCAGAACAGGCTTGACAAGGGGATGGGATGGTAGTTTCTGGGCTTGGTGGAGGCACCACCTTTGTGAGGTGGGTCCACCATTGATGTATGCCACCCCTTGGGAACATATCCTGAGGTGAGGCTAACATTAAACAGCTGCCCTAACTGCGGGTGTAATTACTCATTGAGTTCATGGAGCACACAACCGGGACACCATCAGGTCCCATGGATAAAGTGTTTTCTGCCTTGGATTGAGCAGTTCCCACCCCAGCAGTGGAGATGTTTGGGCGGCTAAAATCCTCTGGTGCATACCCCCAGTTGGGGAGGGGAGAAATCTGCACTGAACCTGTCAGCCAGTATGTTGCCAATGTCTGTAGGTGCAGTGATATCAACATCATTCTGAACTAAGTCTGAGCATATCTGGGAGTTTCCTCCCAGGTTTCAAACATAGGTAAAAAGGCCTCATGATTGTCCCTGGAGTCCTGAGTGGGTTTACTCTCTAAACATGCCTCGATGATTGTATGGGGAACCCAGCTTTACTCACAATGAGCAGGGTGTCTTCCCCATACGGATTACACTCTATCGTAGTAGCTCCTTCCTTGTGTTGTACAGCTTGTTTATGGCTAGGGTCCACCAGACTGGATGCTTGCCTGTGGTACAAAGAGTCATCATTATTTTGGATTGCCTGAACCATGCAGTCCTGGAGGTGCTGGTAGAAGGCATTTCTAAGTGATACAGTGGCTTGGGTAATGGTGTCCGCTGGCCTGGGGCCTTGAAAGAGACCACACCAGTGCTCAGAAATGTGAAGTCGGCATTTGACAAGGTCTTCACCGCTTCCTTTCCCATCTGGGGTGTGGTGGGATGTGGACTCCACTGAGAGTAGTCCATGATCTGATCTCACCAATGATGGGTATACATCTGGTGTTGAACAGTGTGACCCCATGTTTGTGATGATGTGTTCTAGTATGTTGCCTCCACTTGAGGGGATTGGGACCAGTTGTTCCATGGCATTTCAGTGTATGAACTCTTGGAACCTTTGTGTTAGAGTGTTGTGGCATGATTAGTGATCCCAGTCTATATGTGGATAGTTGGAATCACCCAGTAGGATGGTGTTTGGAGATACATTTATCCCCTTCAGTGTTTGCAGGATAGCTGTGTGAGGTACCTGAGTTTGAGCGGTGGCATGTAACATGCTACAAACTGCAGAGCAGTCTTGCTCACGGTCACTGGCACCTGGATGGTCTCCGATGCATAGTGTGTTGCCACCAACCATGAGGTGAGGGTGTCCTTGATGAATATGGACACCCACCATCCTTCTTGTTGTTGTCGGGATGCTGGTGCCGGAATGCATGAGATGAGGTAACACCCGATAGTGCTGGGGTGCTGTCAGAAACTGTGAACCAGGTTTCAGGCACACAACAGACATCAATGTGCTACATACTGAGAAGGGCATAGAGTGTGTGCAGCTTGAGGTAGAGACCTTGGGCATTGAGCAGCATCAGCCGTAGTGTCTTTCCTTTACTGTGTTCTAGGGTGGTAGGTGTAGAATCCTATTTCCAGTTGTGATTGTATGGTCCATGCTGTCTGACATCTAGCTAAGGGAGGTCATTCTGGTTTTGCAGTTATCTTTCATCACCAGTAGAAATTACCACAACAGCCCCTGTGGGGTGTACCTCATGCACACACATCCAGCACCTGTAAAGTCCACAACAGTACCTCACCAGGAGTATGACAGAGCTGGAACACATGTAATGTGTAGTCTGATTAAACAGAGTGCAGCTCCACACACTGCCATGATGTCCACCCAGATGCAAGCTGTGCCTGACGAGAAAGCCATGTCCAAGCTGGAATCAATGCACATGCTGCACCTTGTACAATCTGAATGGCAGGTAGCTATGCACATGAGGGAACTGAACCCCAGCACTGACATATATAGGACAGGCTGTACTGCATTATCCAAAACACAGAAGCCACCCCACACATGAGTAAACTAACACTACAGGTTGTCCATAAAGACACTGGTTGAGTCCCTCAACAGGAATCCTAATGAGTGGATGGGAGATGGGAGGTTTACCCTGGGTATCAATGTTATGTCACAGGTAGACAGAGGCACAGTATACTAAACAAGACATATGACATGTCAAACTACGCTTACAATGTGTTGATGGACAAACACATTCTCCGACTAGCATTAGGTCAAGATACCTCTTGAACACAGCCAGCAAGGTGCTCTGCCTCAAATGGACCAGGATTGTATTCCACAGCATAGGAGTCTCCGAGTGATAACTCCATCCCTACAACATGTCCAACATACATCCCTGCTAGGTGTCAGTCACCTGCACTAGTGGTTCAGGTGGATCTTCTGAGTCTGAGGTGGAGCATGTCCATTAATCTCTGTTTGGACATGGCCTCGCATGTCAGGCACATGTCACCTCTAAGAAGACGGTATGTGAGTGAATAGAGTGTGAGTGTCTTCAATCTGGCAGCATATGACAGCTGTTGTGGTTCCTTGATCCTTTAGGTGGGGACAGTCAGGGTGTCTCCAATTGCTGCAGATGTTGGGTGAGATACAGCCAGAATAGGGCATTTGACTTGATCACCGGTCTGATAACTGAAGAGTACAGGGGAACAATGACCCACTAGATCTGGATGTGAATCCCATCCTTATCAGGTGGGCAATGTAGAAGGTCTTCCTAGCCACTTTAGCAATGTGAGTCTCAGAAGAATGGCGACTGTCAACCTGGGTCCCCAGGTCCGTGATAACCTCCTCTGTGCTTAGAGGATTGCCACCAATATGGTAGCTTGGGGTCACCTTGCTTTTCCTGAAGGGTATGTCTACACATGTTGTGCACTCTGACTTCAGGCCATGGCCCTGGCACCAGCTATCAGTTACTGTGAGTCCCTTCTGAAGGATATCTGTGTGTGATGCACTGTCCACTATGGTGCCCAGTGTGCACTCATCTGCTAACATTGTCATCCAAAGTCCTCCCATGTTGGCCTGTTCTCATGGGAAGTACATGACAAACAATGGTGGCCAAGGACTGAGCCCTGTGTGACACCACCTGTGACCAGCCTGAGTCTAACATAGTGCCAGCAACTCTAACCCTGTGGGTCCTGGCCCCTAAGCCAGTTTGCAACCCATCTTGTGACATATGGGTTTACATTTCAGTTGTGAGGTCTTTCCACAATACCTGAGTGGGGTATTGTGTTGAAAGTGTTAGCAAGGCCAAGGTAGGTTGTATGGACTGCCTTTCCCCAACAATGGCCTAAGTGACCAATTTGAAGATGTCAACCCAGTACAAAAGGCATGATCTGCCCCTGACCAAGCCAAAATGGGATGGGTACAATGTCTGCATGTCCCCTATATCTTTGTTTATGAGCTCAATTATGATCCTCTCCATAGATTTGCAGACTACACTTGTTAAGCTTATGGGGCAGCAATTAACAGGGTCTGTAGAGGCACTGCCTTTGTAGATGTGCACAACTGACCTTAACCAGCCTGTTGTGCACACTATGGAAATGTAAATCAGTGATAGGACTGAAGCCCAGGATACTGACCACCACAGTGAAAGTACTGAAACACTACACTAGACAGTGCTACAGTGTTAGGTCAGTATGAACGGATGTTGACAATTGTGTGCAAAGTATCCCATGCAAAACCTGCAGGCACAGTATACTCCCAGTTTTGTTCACACAAAAAGCATTCGACAGTAACTACACAACATGGCACAGAACACACAACCATAAAATGGAGGTATTTGTTGAAGGTCACACTCATCCACAAATGTGATGGGCTGCAGAGTTCAACATATGTAAAGCCCACACTGGGCATGCTCACACACTTAGATAAATGAGACATCTTTCACACAACATGCCACAGGAAGGCTGAACTGGGCATGCTCACACACTTGGTCCAAATGTTACCCTAGCAATGTGAAAACACACCAGAGGATGGTCGCCCCTGTCTAGACACTGATCATGTAAGCACCCTATAAGTATATTGGAGAAAAGGATTCTCAGTAATCCGAATAGCGCGCTAACGCGTCCGTCTCTAGTGTCATAACATAGTTAGGTAGGGGTTTGAATCCAGCAGGTGTCAAGTGTGTGTGAAGGGGGTAGTGTGTGTAAGTGTGTATGAAAGAAACATCCCTTTGCCAACTGGGAAAACACACCACAGGATGATCATTCCACTTTCTAAACTCTGATGATGTCAGCACCCTATAGTATATCAGGGAAAGGACTTTCCCAGTAATGCGAATAGCGCCGTGCACGCGCCCATCTCTAGTGTGATAACATAGTTAGGTAGGGGTTTGAATCCAGCAGGTGGCAAGTGTGTGTGAAGGGGAGTGTGGGTATGAAAGGAGCATCCCTTTGGCAACTGGGAAAACACACCACAGGATGATCATTCCACTTTCTAAACTCTGATGATGTCAGCACCCTATAAGTATATCAGGGAAAGGACTTTCCCAGTAATGCGAATAGCGCTGTGCTAATGCGTCCGTCTCTAGTGTCTTAACATAGTTAGGTAGGGGTTTGAATCCAGCAGATGACAAGTGTGTGTGAAGGGGGTAAGTGTGTGGGTATGAAAGAAACATCCCTTTGGCAACTGGGAAAACACACCACAGGATGATCATTCCACTTTCTAAACTCTGATGATGTCAGCACCTATAAGTATATCAGGGAAAGGACTTTCCCAGTAATGCGAATAGCGCTGTGCTAATGCGTCTCTGGTGTCTTAACATAGTTAGGTAGGGTTTGAACCGAAGATGACAAGTGTGTGTGAAGGGGTAAGTGTGTGGGTATGAAAGAAACATCCCTTTGGCAACTGGGAAAACACACCACAGGATGATCATTCCACTTTCTAAACTCTGATGATGTCAGCACCCTATAAGTATATCAGGGAAAGGACTTTCCCAGTAATGCGAATAGCGCTGTGCTAATGCGTCCGCCTCTAGTGTCTTAACATAGTTAGGTAGGGGTTTGAATCCAGCAGATGACAAGTGTGTGTGAAGGGGGTAAGTGTGTGGGTATGAAAGAAACATCCCTTTTGGCAACTGGGAAAACACACCACAGGATGATCATTCCACTTTCTAAACTCTGATGATGTCAGCACTTATAGTATATCAGGGGAAAGGACTTTCCCAGTAATGCAAATAGCGCTGTACTAATGCGTCCGCCTCTAGTGTCTTAACATAGTTAGGTAGGGTTTGAATCCAGCAGATGACAAGTGTGTGTGAAGGGGGTAAGTGTGTGGGTATGAAAGAAACATCCCTTTGGCAACTGGGAAAACACACCACAGGATGATCATTCCACTTTCTAAACTCTGATGATGTCAGCACTTATAGTATATCAGGGGAAAGGACTTTCCCAGTAATGCGAATAGCGCTGTGCTAACGCGTCCGCCTCTAGTGTCTTAACATAGTTAGGTAGGGGTTTGAATCCAGCAGATGACAAGTGTGTGTGAAGGGGTAAGTGTGTGGGTATGAAAGAAACATCCCTTTGGCAACTGGGAAAACACACCACAGGATGATCATTCCACTTTCTAAACTCTGATGATGTCAGCACCCTATAGTATATCAGGGAAAGGACTTTCCCAGTAATGCGAATAGCGCTGTGCTAATGCGTCCGCCTCTAGTGTCTTAACATAGTTAGGTAGGGGTTTGAACCGCACATGACAAGTGTGTGTGTAGGGGGTAAGTGTGTATGATTGATATATCCCTTTGGCAACTGGGAAAACACACTACAGGATGCACATACCCATTTCTAAATGATATCACAATTATGTATGGCTTTTGATTACAGACATGCCATGTGTGTTGTGCACACACAGAATGCCCATGTATGTGGGTTGTCCCTCACAATAATGCATGACATTGATTACACCGTTTATGGCAATGAACACATGATGTATGTGTGTGCCAAATACACATATGTACCTGTGACTTTCAATAGTTACCATGTGTGATGCCTGCCACATGTGAATACATGGTATTTGCACAGGGTAACATTATGACCGTGGTCTTCTGTGCAGATGCTGCATGTGGGATGTGTATATACAGTGTGAGATGTAGATGCTATCAGCCTAGTAGTGAGGGATGCACACCTGGTCTGGGGCATAAGGTCTACATGTTGTTAATGTACAGGAGCTGCATGTTTTCACCTGTTGTGGTAGTGGTAAGACAGTATTCCATAGCAATGCAGTGACTGCATGCTAAGAACCATTCAGCTAGGGTGTTGTAGATACACTTATTCATTAGCATTCAGTAATTTGTCGGAATCCCTGGTGAGGGTCTGATGCTAACCAAGGTCAGGGGTCTACCAGCCTGTGTCACTTGCTCAGTGATCCCTTCCATGTTCCCTATCACGTATCCCAGTGAGCGACATCCCACATCAGCTGTGGTGGCATGGACGATGACTGAGTCATATGTGTCCATGCATCTGACTGACTTGTATGTTGTTGTTACAGTTTGGCCATGTGTTTCCATCTCATACATGTGATGTACATCAATGGGTAGGGATAGGGTTGACTGTGTACATGTGGCAGCTGTGACATTACTACATGACACACATATTCCACAACTGTACCATAGAGGTGACTGACAACTGACCTTGCACATGCTACCAGAGTATTGAGATTACATTGGTGATTGACAGCTCATGGGCCAATGGTGAAAAAGAGACATAGGTCCATAGGTTCGACAGGATATCTGCCCAGGGCATGTATCCACCTAGCCAGAATGTGCGTGCCTTTCAACATGCATTGTGAATCTGTCTTGCTATGCCCTTTTCCAAGGTTAGTATACTGTGCCTCTTTCTCACAGTGACACATAAGTGATACCCAGGGTAACCCTACAATGTCACATCCAGTCATTAATATCGCCTTGAGGATAGTCACTGAGTCAGTCCGCCTAACCTCTATTGGGATAATAATCAGGAATGAAGGGTGCCTCTGAGTTGTGAATGTGCCCTCCACCATGTCCTATGTATATCACTCCTGAAGTTCATGTATTTCCAGCGTGTATCCTGGTGGGATCTGGATATTCTGAGATGCAGCATGGCCATTACGTGAGGGTATGACCTGGCCTTCTATGTAAGGCACAGATTGCCTATGAAGAGGCAGTATGTCACTGAGTAGAGCTGCTGCTACTTTAACCAGTCAGTATGTGGCATCTGTTTGAGCACTTTGATCACCTTGTCGAGGTACATATGTAGTAGCCCCAGTTGCTGCAGGTGTCTGGTAAGGTGCATGCCGACAGGTTCATCATAGTCAATTATGGGCATGATGAGGGATGAGTAAAGGGGCACAATGTCCTCCCCTGGCCTACATGTGGATCCCATGATGATGTGGCCCATATCACATGCTTACCTAACCACTTTGTCCATGTTGTTGTCAAATGGTAGGATGCTATCAACCTGCATTCCAAGGTCCATAATTCCTAGGTCTGCACTTACTGGATTAACACATATGTGGTACATTGTGGTCATTTACTGTTTGACAAAGGGATGACTATACTCTTTCTGTCATTCATGTTGAGGCCATGGCTGTGGCACAAGTCGTGTGTTTGCAAGACTCCCTTTGGAGGATGCGTGTGTTAGCTGTTGAGTTGATTATGGTGTTCGGTCTGCAGTCACCTGTGACGTGCTGAGCCACAGTACTTCCATGTTGGCCTGTACCTATGACAAATATATAATGAACATGACAGCCCCTAGGGCTTTGCCTTGTGGGACACCACTTGTACCAGGTTGGAGGCTGACATGGCTCCAGCAATTCTACCATGTGTGTTCTGCCCTTGAGCCACTGTGCAATACCCATAGTGACATAGGGGTTAATATGTACACTGGTGAGCTTCCCTAGAATGCACAAGTGGGGTATTGTATCCAAGGCTTATGCAAGGTCCAGGTAGGCTGTGTGGACCTCCTACCCCTTGACAGTGGCCTTGGTGACTGTTTCAAACAAAGCAAACAGGTTTGATAGGCAGGATTTGCCATTGACAAAGCCAAACTGTGTATGGTGACATGTCTGTAGGTCCACAATATCTAGATATGTGAGGTTCTTGATGATTCTTGCCATAGCTTTGCAGACAAAGCTAGTCAGACATATGGGGCAGTAGTGTCCAGGATCCGTGACGGCACCACCTGCATGTTGAGGGACCACTGTTGCTGTATGCCACCTCTGGTCACATATCATGTATTAAGGCTGGGATTGAACAGTGGTGTTATGTCTGGGTGTAGCTCTTCTTGTGGTTCATGTAGGACACAGCCTGGGACACTGTCTGGTCCCATTGATGCAGTGTTTACTGCTTTGGGAAGGGCATCTCTTACCTGAGCATCTGTGATGTCAGGGGAAGCACTGTGATGCGAGACATATGTTCCCTTTGGTGTGGTGGGGAGAGAAGGCAGCATTGAACCTGTCCACTAGGATGATGGCAATGTCTGTGTGTTTTATATTTTGTGTGACATATTGTATTACCTCTGAGCATATCTGGGTAGTACCACCCAGGTTACTAACATAACTACAGGCAGCCTTGTGATTATCCTCAGTGGCTTGTGGAATCCTCTCTCAAAGATGGCCTTAGACAATCATATGGGTGCCTGTAGTTGTCTTCCAATACTCATCAGTGGTGCCTTCACATTTTGGGAGGTTGTTGTATCATGTAGTGGCGCCATCCTTCTATTGTATAGTGTGTTTATGGCTGGTGTCCGTGCCCAGGACATCTGTCTTTGGAGAATTGGGTCATGCTTTCATATGTGGCTTCATGATCCATGCATTCCTGAATGTGTCCACAGAATGCCTCTATACAGGTATCTGCAGTCTGGTCCATATTTTCAACAGGCCTTGGGCCTTTGAAGGCTTCCACATCATTTATGAGGGGTGTGCACTTGCTTGACATGAGCTGTTGACAGACGTGCCGCACTCCAGACAGAGCAAGGGAGGGTCACAGTCAGCTACCTGTTGGGACATACCTCCCTGGACCACATGGAAAGAGACACAGAGGAGCTGTTGCAGCACCCTCTCAAACTCAGGTCTCCCACACAGCCTTCATGCTGACACAGGAGAGTTTAGATTACTCTGCAAACACCATCATACTGGGTGATGCCAGCTACCCAAACATAGACTGTGTACATTACACAGGCCACAATACCCAAGCTCTAAGATTCCCATTGATCAGACATTCTTTGGCTATGGAACAGGTAACCAACCTTCCCACAAGACGGGCAGATATACTAGAGCTGATCTTTACAAACATGAGTAAAAACTAATCACCACTGGGAGTATATCCCTCATTGTTGCAATCAAACCATATACTAATCACACTGGTGTTCTGGATCCCCACCTATGCAAACCTCCAGCACATCGATGTGTGTGTGTGGAAGATGTCCCTATTAGCAACCGTGACAGTATCCTACAGGATGCAGAACGTCCATTTGAAATAGTGATTATGTCAGGACTGTATAACTATATCACCTGTAGTAAAGTCCTCCAGTAATTTGCATAGCGCCTGCTAATGTGTCTTTCTTCAGTGTCATAACGTAGTTAGGTGGGGGTTTGAATCCTGCAAAGGGAATGTATGAGTGTGGTTTATGTGTGTGCACTATGCTGGGAGGGTTAACTGCCTTTGCCAACTGGGAGAACACACTACAGGGTGCACATCCCTCCTCCTACACACAGATGATGTCAGCACCCTCTAAGTACAGCATTAGTAAACGTTTCTCCAACTACTGCAAATAGCACACTCTGCTAATGTGTCTGTTTCTACTGTCATTGCACAGTTAGGTGTGGGTTTGAACCTTGCAAATGGAAAGTATGTGTTTTACTGTTGGTGGGGTTAGTGTGTGTGCACAATGATGGGGTGGGATGTGGCTTTTGCCACATGGGGCTATGCACTGCAGGGTGGTCATTACCCTTAACAAGCAGTGATGTTGATAGCACCCTATACAAACAAAACAGAAAGTGTTGGTACTGATAACACATGTAAGGTAACACTTGTTCAAGTAATGTCCACAAAACGGAGTAGGATAATAAAACATTTCTTTTATTCTATACAGACAACATGACTACAGACAACTAAGTGCCAGTACTCAGTATAGTGTTACATGCTACTTGAACATGCACATGTACCAATATACCTAGATAGTGTTCTGAAGCCTGAATGTGGCAAGTGTGTGGATGTGGGATGTGTCTGTGTGTGCATTTCGCATGGGAAGCATGTTTGCTGTGGCAATCAGGGTACTACAGTACCTGATGCACATTACATCTTCCAACTGATGAGGTTGCCTGCACCCTGTGAGTACAGGTAGAGAAGGGAGTGCCAGTAGTAAACAACATAGTGCACTTCTGAAATGTGTACCTGTCATGTATCAACAGCTACTCATGTAGGGTGATAAATAATGGGAATGGCAGGTGAGCGTGTGCATGTGTGTGGGTAGCAGGGTGTGTATAAATGCATGTGTGACAGAACAGATACATGTAGCTGAATCTACATAACAGCACAAGATGCACATTGCCATAGTCAATGTTAGCATGTGATGGTGTGCAGCAGGTACACTTTGTTAAGTAGTATGGGTGCAGATAACAACTGAGGACATTCATACAGTTACTGCAGCAGGACTGATGGGATATACACACATTTATACTGCAACACACAACAGTTACCAACATGTTACTACTTATACACATCTATGTAGTCACCCTGTGCATCAGCAACGTGTTTACCTTTACCTGCACCGATGTTGTAGTATGCAGGAGGTGGCACAGTGTCATCATATGCACAGGGTGTGGGTTAGATATGCCCAAGCCGCCACTGGTAACACCAATTGACATGTGTGTGTATGTGTGTTTGTGAGGGGCAGCAGTACAGGGTGGACCGTTGTTGGTGCAGTGTGTGTGTGTATGTGTTTGCCCTAGGTGTTAGGTTTCTGCATGTGTGTAAGCACGCACACAGTCCCACATAATGGCTGCCATGTACAGGGTTTTGTGGACAGCCACAGACTGCACCTGTCAGGTCATCCAAATCAGTGTCTGTGGGCACGGACACGGTACCTGTGCCTGGCAGGTGCTACGGGTCAGATCCGTACTAACCCAGACTGGGTACCGTCATCGGAAGCAGGGGTGTGTTGACTGGACACAGTTCCCTGTTGGGACTGTCCAGAGCCACGCACGTGGTCTCCTGGGCGTTGGATGACAGCACAGACCCAGCATTGCTGGGGCTGGTGCTGGCACTTGAGGCGCGCGAGTGGGCCCGTTGTCGTCCGCTGCCACTGCCAGCTGGTGCTCTTGCTGGCATACGCCACGCCGACGCCGCAAACGCACACCATCGCCTGGCCCATGGACATCTGGTTGTGGAGCAGCTGTTGTATGCCCCCACAACGCCTGTCAACGACATCTGTGAAGTTACGGATAGCATTCGCAACATCACGGATGCTGTCTGTCATGGCTATGCGACATGCTCTCATCTCCCTCAGACCCTGTCTGGTGTACCTTTCAATACGTGCCTGTGCCTGCATGACAGTTCTAAACATAGTGGAGGTTGACATACCTCCCTGGGCACGTCGGCCAGAGGCAGTACGCCACGGATGCCCCCGAGAACCCATGGGCGACTGTCTGCGTGGTACCATTCGAGGCCTCTGCACATGGCTGCCATGTGAGGATGCATGTGCCACAGGTACCACATTACCCTGATCTATGCCCACTGCTGACTGTCCATCACCTAGGGACAATGGTGATAAAGGATGTAACGGCAGGATGACTGTGCGCATTGACGGGTTGAAAGCTGTGTACTGTCAATTGGCTGACCAATGGCGGACCCAGACACACCTTCCTGCACCATTACAGACATTTCATCATCATCAGTACCTGGGGCACAAGATTCAGGTTCCCTGCTGCAGGTCACCAGAGCAGCACCAGAACCTACGGAGGGAAAACATGGAACACAGATTACAGTCTCAATACATATTTGAAAGAGATGAACTTCAATACTAATGCACACATTCAGAAATGGACACATGCACTCATGGACACTAACACACATGCACACTTGGGCACAGGCACACTTGCACACATGCACACCCCACAGTAAACACACACATCAATACCGTGTTACACTACTCAATTTACTACCTGTCAATTACAGTTTTTGTGGACACAGTCACCAGCATGTCTACTACAGAGTTACACTACTCTTCCTAGTTTTATAAATTGTTTTACAGATACTGTTAAAAGACTCACCAGCATGTATGGCCTGCCTCGGTGATACATGGGAGGGACCTGGAAGTGTGAAGAGAGTAATGTCAGTGGGCACATGTGTGCCATTTGTTTTGCACATGATACAGTACAGTAGTACACTAGTTCCCTTTATACACATCAGCTGCACATCATGTCTGTATATATATCATGATGACAGATACATACCACATGCACACCTTATGCGTGCATGAAGTAACAGCGCACAGAACAGTCATATGTACATACCAGGAGTTAACTCTAATCTCACCCGTATCTGTCTTCAAACGTCAACTCAAATTGTACTTCCAAAACCACTGGCTTTGTTCTTCTTGGAGTCCAGGCTAATGTCCCTCTCCCTATGCTCTATTCACCTTTAACCCCTCATTGTGCATAGAAACTAGCTTCTACCCTGTTTCTTTCACCTTGATGTCCTTCTATGCTCTGACCTACTTCTCCCATCCCTCCCACCTCCTCTTGACTGTCTTCCTTCTTTTCCTCACTTCCCTTCTTGACTCCTGCCTCTTCCATATCATTGTATCTGTCATACTCCTACTTCTCTACCCTTCTGAGCCCTAACTATTTTGTATATGGCTTTTGCCTTATTGCATAACCATTATGCTTTAGGTAGGATTGCTTTGAAACCAACGGTACATTGTGTATGACTATAAACTGTTTGACTTCCTTACATGTATGTTTATTTAATTAACAGGCTGCTGTACAATTCTATTATGTTGGCTGTCTGTATTGACAACTTGTCTGTCTGCCTTTATTACGTTATGTGTGGAGCTTTTCTCCACATGCCTCTACTGAAAATGAACTCATATCCAGCTAGACTATATGGGTCAACAAATGTAAAAGTAATAACAATAAATGAATATGGCATCTTACCTGCACGCGCACTGTCTTGCTGATGTGTGGATCCAACCTCCATCATGATGCATGATGGCAGATGTTGTTCTGGGGCTGGATCCACAACACTTAGCAGTAGCCCCTCCTGTCTGGTGAGGGGGATGTGGCCACCCCCCCACCTGTGGCAGCCTGTTGCCTGCGGATATCTGCAGCACGCTGGCGGACATTTCTAATCAAATCACTGCAGTGATGTCTCACCTGCTCATATGTCCTATCATGCATGCCAACATCATTTATCCTGCTAACAAGGCTTTGCCACAGTGCAGACCTCTCCTGCTGGTTCTGGGTGGTGCGTGAAAACAGGATGGCATACCCGCGCACGAGGCTCTGGTGGATCACGCCATCCTCTGCAGCAGAGTACGCCGGATTTCTTCGTGCCATGTCTATCTGGAAAGGTACACAAACAGGTTATCAGCATAGTATCTCAACAATACATGGTACACATTCTATACAGGGAGTGTTAACTTCTACTTATTACTGATTGGTTAAAACCTGATTACAGTGTAGCTATCATTCTATGTCATTTGTACTAAGTACTTGGCCTTCAGACCAGTTGTTTTACATTAGGGAGGTTGGTGGCAAGCACTGTGGTGGCAGGACACATATCTTTCATCCATTGAAGTTGGGAACTGCTGATTGTGGGCCCAGTGTACAAGTGTATTACTTCTGGTATGGGCAGTTGTCCTTTAGGCCAGTTATTTAACATTAACGAGGTTTGTGGTCTGCAGTCATGTGTGACAATAGGCTGTACTCTGCCATTCATAGCTGGGGACATCTGGTATCAGGTTTATAGTGCATGCATATCTGAGCTGTATCTTACTGACATTGCTACACCTTGTTTGTTGTAGCAAACACTACATCCAGGCCTCCTGCATCTACCTTTGTTTATATGCTTGTTATCTGTTAGCTTGTTATTTCACTGGTATGCTACTTCCACATAGTACACATCTTTAAAACACATCTGTGACTCACTACTGTTATCTGCATTGCTTACTGTACGTTCTTCCATGTTACACATGACAGCAAGTGACTGCTTGTCATTGTTGCATTTACTTCATTGTGACACATTGCACTTAGGTTACCTGGCATTTGCTCACTGACGCTTTTATGTCAGTCAGCAGTTGTAGGTAATGTCAGTACACCCTCACTCCCCACTGCACCTTGTTTTCAATCATTAGTGATTACAGAGTTCACAATAGTATTCTAGCATGTCCAGAGGTCAGTTGTCAGTTCCCTCCTCAGTCCAGCTGGTGAGTGTGGTACTCCAGAGACAATGTTAGAACAGATGCATGTACACAGACAACCCCTCCTCCTAACGACAAATTCAAACTCATGTGAGTGATGCAACCATATACCAGACTGGAGGCTAGGCTCTGTCTACTCAATACCGCCATAACCAGTCACGTGGCAAAGGGGATCACTCACTACACTTCCAGTCTCACGAGACCTAACACAACAGTGGACCTAACACATGATCACACATGATCATACTTGTAGGCTCAGACCACAGCTCTGCCTATGCAGCAGAGACCTCCTATGCAGACATCCAGGCAACCACTACCACATGAACTAACATGTGCAACACATATCACACAAAGCCAATGTGCTGAACACTCACAGCCATTAACAGTTAACAACACACCTCATACACCTGTACTAGGTGCCTCTATGATCAGGCACACTCACATCAGGTTCACCAGGCTTAACGAGGTGAGGGTCACGGTGTGCAGCCTGTCAGGCAGTATGACCTGCCACATAACACAAACAGTCAGGTAACCCCAAGGCAGGTACAGGTATGACTCAGTCAATGTCCATGCTGCTGTGAATGGCCTGACACATTCCTCCCTGGACTACATGACATGAGACATTACAGAGCTCTCTGAGCACGTAGCCCAGGACAGTTTGACCCTGACCTTGAGTAGCATCCTACCCTCACCTAGAACAATGCCACAATATCAAGGCACAATTATCCCTTCCAACAATTGACTGACATACTGGTGTCATTCACAGGTGTGCCAATCCCTGCCATCTTGGGGTGGTATGCTTTGCTAGGGACAGCTTGCACCTGTCACCACAGTCCTATTGACATTTGGCGGAGCCTCCTGCTACACCCATTGTGCCTGTATTAGGCAAGGCTCATATAAACCCACATCCATTTGTATCACAAAGGATGAGGAAGTAAGAGTGATGCTACTCAACACTGGACGCCTAGACCCAAGGATGCACGCACCCAAAACCCTACCTAGCATTATGGACATCGATATCTGTGCAGTAACATGAACCTGTTTCAGGTTTCACAGGAGCACACCAGTACTACCACGTTATAGCTGTTACCATTCTTGTCGGCCACAACACTTGAACAGGGTAGGGGGAGTATCAGTATTCAATGCAGATTCCCACGCCCCCACATTGGTGGCACAGTACAACATAGGTGTTAGGCCATTGAGTACAGTAGACGTAGTTGGGGACCTGGGGAAGAAACATGGTAGCAGTCTGTCATTTGTCTACCACATGGGCAACGTGGATTGACAGACATGTTATATAGCCCAGCTAATCATGACTGATTCACATGTATGGCAGGGGAGGTCATTGTGCCTCTGTACTCATCCATCATCAGGCCTATAATTGCATACAATGCACCTTTTGGGATGTACCTAACCAGACACCTACAGCAACTGGTACAGGACAACAGTACATCATCAAGGGGATGCAATGGCTCACACAGATGTCATATGCTGCCCAGGTAAAGTGAATCCAGCTGGACTCAGTGGCATACTGCCTGTTCAGGGCAATCTGTGCATGCCATATACAGCCATGTCCTACCTAGCAGTAATGAACGTGATGTACCTCAGGCAATCAGAGTCCCATACAGCCACATGCTCAGGAGAGCTGGACCTCAGCACTGACATACATGGACATGCTGGAGGGGCATATTCCTAACCGAGAGGCTCCCTTCACTCTGTAATGAGCTCACACTACTGGTTAGGCAGAGTCCCTCATTGACTCTCTTCCATAGGAATCTGGATGAGTGGATGGAGATCATAGTTGTACCCCAGGTATCACTTCTATGTCACTGTTAGACAGAGGTAGTATACTAAAGTCGGACAAGGACATAGCAGCATAACTGCTGATTGGGTGGCAACAGACAAACACATTCTACTAGGCTTACCAATGCCCTAGGGCAAATAGCCTAGTATGAACCTATGAACTGTTCATTCTCAACTGTTCGAGCTCATTACAGAGTAAAGGAAGCCTCTCAGTTAGAATTTGCCCTCCAGCATGTCCATGTATGTTGTAGTCAGTCACCGCTTGCTCAGAGGTGACCTTTGCCCAACATACAAGGCCATGTCAGACCCAGATTTGATGAATATGCTTCACCTAAAAATCTAGATCCATCAGAGCCACAAGGCCAGGAGACTTAAACCTCCACACGGCTATTAATAGGACATGCTGGAGGGATAGATTCATCAACCAAAGACTCCCTATGCTGTGGAACAAAATCACGGTATATGTGAGGCAGAGCACCTCGATGGCCTTGTTCTAGAGAAATCTTGACCAATGGATGGGAGATCGCAGATATACCCCAGGGATTACCTCAGTGTCACTGCTCGACAGAGGCACAGCAAAATAATGGGTATGGTTCCCCATACTAAAGGGGCGTAAGCCACAAAACTATGGGCTAGTCTTGTAAATGCCCTCGGCAGATAGCCTAGTATGAACCTATGAACATGTGTGTACTGCTATAGTACTTCAGCCATATGTTGCATGTGTGTGTGTTGTGGGGATGCACAGGTAATGGCCAGATACGCCTGCACAGGTGACACGTGACACATTCTGGGTGTTCATCCATACATACTGGATGTGTGCTGCCATCCAACCCTGTGATGTGGACACAAATTACTCAGCCTGGATATACATATCTGAACAACACCACAAGCACAATACACTACCTTGCTATGTATGCATGTGATTACACAGTTATTCAGTAGTTATGACAGTGATGCTATCCATGCAGCCCACTGGGCCAGTGGAAGCCACAACACACACCGCCAGCACATTTGCATATGCTTACCACAGACATCCCACATACTGCATGTACTGTGCACACAGTTATCTAACCCAGAACAACTGCACACCACTTATTAATCCTGTCCAGTGGACTACAGATACAGGCATATTGTATAACAATAGTAGGAGGCTACTGCAGCACAGGGCAGATTCACATGACGGAAGGCATCTGTTGTCTGCAGTGTTAAGATGCTTCACATTCACCAAATGCACAGATATTGCCAACAATTTTGGAGACAGTTTAGGTGCAGGTACCCGACATTGTCCTACACACGTGTTATTACTTATCCCAGATGACTGTAACCTCCCTATCCTCTCACATGTCCAGGTGAGAGCCACCCTCATCATTGCAGAACACATATCATCACTGTTACGGAATGGTATCCCTGGATGTGTGCTACATTCACCCCTGGAGGACATAGCACCACATGACAGACTGATATTAATCCATGGCCATACTACAGGATATGTACCTGAACAGTGCCATACATACACAGTGGTCCCACACCAATGAGGAGGAACCTCTACTGACCCTGGGAACTACTGCATCATATGCACAACTGGCCTTGTGTTCTAAGCTATGGAAGTGTTAGTTATGGCCCACATGTACAACAATTTTACATATGTTTATATTTCATGACTATCTACACACAACCTATCTCATGGACATACCTATTGATAGTGAACTATGATACATTTGGAGGTGTCACAGTATACACAGGATTAACCTGCTACTTTGCATTACCTGTGTTTGTGGCAGCTTTTGGTGAGTCAGTCGTGCTGCTTGTATTTTGCTGCTGTTGCTGCTGCTGCTGCTGCTGTTTTGCTGCTTGCTGTCAGTATATATATTTTTTTCTCTCTGTCTGTCTCTCTCTCTCTTTCTCATTCGGTTAGTGCAATGACTGTATTGCATGAGTGGAGTGTGGGTACTGAATACTTTTGTAGGTATCTGCATGGATCCATGTGATGGCCTCTGCACCAATTGTAAGGCAGCATTTGCTAATTGCAAGCAGCTGGGTGCGTACTAATTGCATGTCTCACTGTGATTTTAGGACACTGCTATAAAAGGGTATGTGAGATAGGCGTTGCCCTTTCAGATTGTACTCGTGGACCATGCTGGTATGCTGTTGACAGTGTTCTGTGAGTGTGAAGGTTAGTACATCTCCCATGCTTCATGCTGTGTTGTAGATTCAGGTTGCTGCATTTATCTTGCCTGTTCCCTGTAGTGAGTGTGTATGCATACTGACACCTACAACTATATGTCATATGTATTGCTATATGCATATATATATATATATATCTGTGTACATATACATACTTTCATATATGTACATTAGCTGACATTATTGGGTACAAGCTAACAATTAGCAGGGCTGTTTCCATTAACACTACTCTAGTATGGGAATCCAGTAATTGGGACTATAAAAGTCTGCCTGACATGCTTTGGGTAGTAGACATACTATATTGCCTTTATCTTCATTCCTACTATTACATGTTCCACTTATTTAGCACTATATTCCTGTATGAGAGTCATGGCTTAGTGGTAGGTCATACAGACTAGTGTTACAATGGTCTTGTGGTAGGGCCTACTAGTATGCTCATATTCTGCTTTTGGGTTGAGTATAGGGCCTATCAATCACAGTGCTAGAGGCACCTTTAAGCAGTTAAAGGGCTTAGTAGGTCTCACAGGAGCCAGGCTGTGTTGCAGATTCTGGTTGCTGCATATATCTTCACTGTTTCCTGTAGTGAGTGTGTATGGCTACTGAGACCTACGATTATATTTCATATGTATTAATATATATTTATATATATGTATGTGTTGATATACATACCTTCAAATATGTACATTACCTTACATTATTATGTACAAGCTAACAGGTAGCAGGGCTGTTTCTGCTCACACTGAACTAGTATGGGAATCCAGTAATTTGGCCATTAAAACTCTACCAAACATGCTTTGGATAGTACATCTCCTATATTGCCTTTATACTGATTCCTACTATTACATGTTATATTTATTTTAGCAGTGTGCTCTTCCACAGCAGGCATGGCTTAGTGGTAGGTCAAACAGACTAATGTTACCTAGGTCCTGGTTTCAAGACTGACAGTGGGAATTTTTTACTTTGAAACTGAGTACAGGACCTGTCAATCAAGTGTTGAGGCAGTTAGAAGGGTGAGTAGGTCACACAGGGGTCATGCTGTGTTGCAGATTCAGGTTGCAGCAATTATGTTAACTTTTCCTGTAGTGAGTGTGTATGGCTACTGAGACCTACGATTATATTTCATATGTATTAATATATATTTATATATATGTATGTGTAGATATACATACCTTCACATATGTACATTACCTTACATTATTATGTACAAGCTAACAGGTAGCAGTGCTGTTTCTGCTCACACTGAACTAGTATGGGAATCCAGTAATTTGGCCATTAAAACTCTACCAAAGATGCTTTGGATAGTACATCTCCTATATTACCTTTATACTGATTCCTACTATTACATGTTATATTTATTTTAGCAGTTTGCTCTTGTAAAGCAGGCATGGCTTAGTGGTAGGTCATACGGACTAATGTTACCAAGGTCCTGGGTTCGAGACTGACAGTGGGAATTTATTTTTCTTAGCAAACTTTGGAACTGAGTACAGGACCTGTCAATCAAAGTGCCATAAAGGCACTTTTAAGCACTTTAAACCAGGTCTGCTCGTTTGCTGAGCTCACGTGATGCACTGGCGGTGAGCTCCGCTAACACACCCGCTTATTTTCTTTGAAAGAAAAGAAAAAGGGGTGACAGGAAAGTGGTGAAAAGGGGTCACAAAGAGGGTAAGACAGTAGGGAAAGAAGCGTGGGATTTGCAGGAAGGGTGTAGGTAAGGCCCATAGATGCCCATGTCTTTGCAGCAACAGCTGTATATTTCTATGTATTTTGGTGAGACATTTGAAACCTTCCACCTCTGAGAGAGGTGTCAGGACAACATTAATATTTGTTGTACAGCCAATTGTAATTAACAGTTTAGATGTCCAGCTGACATGTCTGCGACATGGACAGCTATGTATGGGGCGAATTTTTGTGGGACAGAGTGCCCTTTTTTTTTTTTTTTACAGGTGAGAGTGGTATGACAGGTGAAGGAAGTCGGTAAAGCTGGGGAGGTAGGTTGGGTAGGTTAACAGACAAGACAGACAAGACGCATACAGGGACGGTGTATGACACACGTGGGGGTTACACAATTGACGGGACGGAGGTTGGGATATCTGAGATGCACGAGCCCACAGATGGCAACAGTGGAACTGATATCCCCACCCATAGGCAGTTGCCACTGTTCCTTCACAGCCCAGGACGGGCTGTGCTGGGGCTGTGTAGGCGGGCAATGGCGGGGCCGTTAGCTGTGCCACACGAGCCTCGAGCTGGCGTGAGGGGTCCAAGAACAGTGTCTTGGATCTCCCCGCACCACAGACCGGACACCTGGAGGGTGAGTGGACGAACCCTCCGGCCACACTTGCAGAGGGGACGGGCCCCATCCCCTGCAGCGCTTCCACCCGAAGGTGGCACAGGGCCACTGGAGGGGTCCGCCTGGGCACTAGTGCCAGGTGCAGTCACCAGCTGAGGTGGGAGAGGTGGGTCCGCTGGGACCTGCCTTCCCAAGCGTTCTAGGTTTGTGAGTAGTTATGTTAGTTTGGGTTAGTGGCATTTTATTCCATTCAGATTAGTTGTAACAGCATGCATTGGTATTCCCATCAAACAAACACCCAGATATGGACACCATTGAACAAGGGGCATATCAATATCACATGCATTATTTGAACAGCAAAACACAGTCAAACGACATGCAGGGTTGATTAATGGCAACAGGCCATCGTATTTGCAGGTATAAACAGGGCACATGCACGAACAGACATGCATATATGTTTGGAACGGACAAATGTCCATGATTAATGAAATGTTCACATACCATTATTTAGTGGATGTTGTTATATGGAATTACAGGGTTGGGTGGGGATAGAAAGTGATGACACATTCATATGTTAAACATTAATTCACATTTATCATAGATACACAATTAAGTTGAGGCTGATGTTTCAAAATAATCTTTATTTGACTGTCATGCTACACCTGTTACACATACATCACTATCCTACTTATTTTGAATTTGATCAGATACATCATCCTGCTACACTTTGATGACAGGACAGGGGACAACTATGGCTGTTTAGTCTGTCAGATAATCATTCATTCTATCTGCAAATTGTTTACTGTTATCACCATATACAGATTTTGAGCTAGACATTCAGATTCAGACACACTGAAATCAGTTTGGGATGTTAATTTGTACTTCCCACATGCATTTAGTTCTGTGAAAACACACTGAGGCTTATATATTCAGGGTTATTACTACTTTCTTTATTCATATAAGAGACTTTCTGTCACTCTCACATTCTGCAACTTCACAGTTCAGGTTGGTACTTCTAGGCTTTGTTCACATATTAGACCTGTGGTGATTCAAACACTTTCCAACAGCCTCACTTCTGTCATGATTCAGCATTTCAACAGGGCATATATCTGACATGTGACTACCTCAGATTCTGAAGCTGTACTCTTGAGACTATACTGCAGGTTACAGTATATTTAATTAATGATGGGACATCTGTATTACAGCACTGTTTAATCCTATCAATTATATTTCCAGTTACACTTGCATACTGATGAACTTGTTGCAGCCATACCTGCAGACGTTCAATTCCTGATTGCACATTATATTACTTTTAATCAATACACTGCACTGTTCTGATACATGGTACATAATAATATTTATTTACAAGTACTGGGTGGGGTTACTAACCTGCATGGTGGCAGCCGCACCAGCCTTCTGGCGTGCATCTCGACATTCGCAGAGCGCACACCTGCAGCTGTAATACAAAGGGAATAATATTGGACTACACATCTCCATGGTATCAGCTGGTTGAAATCCTTACATACATGTGTAAAATGTGACTTACTCAGTCGTGGGTTGGGCATTTGCCGGGCCTCCTGGATCCAACGGTTCAATTGGTCCTGCTTGCGTCTCTTCAGGTCCGCATGGTGGTGACGGACCTGCTCACCAGTGCGTGGAATGCCAGTCGCACTGGTCAGCTCACGAGCCAACTGGTCCCACGCCTCAGCCCTATATACTCCCCATGAGACCTGGCCCTGCATGAGTTGGGCCTCGTGATTATGGACAAGGAGCCAGACCATGTATCTGGACTCCTCAACGCCCCAACGCTGTGCTCGAAAGCAACGTCCCTCACCTACTCCACTCATGCTGACTGCAAGTCTGTTCTACAATCAGTTATGCTGTGTATTCCGCCTATGGGGCTTATATATGCCGCTTCCCGCACATTTCTCTGATTGGCCGTTTTGGAATTGTATCTACTTCACTGAAAATGCTTTCTCATGCTCCATTCTGGGTTTTATCCCATATATATGCTATTTCTGCTTTTCTAGGTATTGCTGTCATGGCTTGGTGGTTTAGTTCCTTGACTCTAGTGCATGGTATCCTGTGTTCGAATCTGGCAACTGCTTTTTGCTTTTCCTGACAGAAATGAGTTGAAGACCTGTCAATCAAACATGCCAAAAGCACTTTTAAGCACTTTAAACCTGGTCTGCGCCGTTTGCGGAGGTAACGATGCGCACTGGCAGTTAGCTTGTGGGAGGCGCGCAAACGGTGTGCGCTGGGATAAATCGTAATTGGCTAGTGACACACATGTTCAGCTAATTGCACACAGTTTCAGCCTGTTTATCCGCTGCTTGGCAACGGGCACGCAGTTTGCAGCTTTTAAACACTACTCGCTACGGGCACTCTGTCTCACGGCAGCTTAGCTATCAGTACATTTCTGACTATTTTTATTCTTATGTTACTTCAAAATATATGCTCTGTTTCATTCCATTTTACAAAAGGGAATACATTTACATTTGTACAATACTGTCTGGGGCTTTTTAGTGCTTATTTACAAAAATAAAAAAGGTTGTTGTAGGGGCTCGAACCCTGCTTGCCTACACATAGGGCGGTACTCTACCACTAAGCTATTATTTCTTGGCTTACTTTGCATATTTAGTTCTTATATCCTTTTCCCCTGACTGCTAACTGTGATTGCGCTAGTAGCACACCCAGCACACAGTAGCAAACATTTACGGGTTTAACAAAAAAAAAAAAAGGTTTTCATTTACTTTTATGACATCTCTTCACTTTATACACTGATGGCCAGTCGGGGCATGTGTTGTATAGTGTGTTTATTCACATTTTCATGGCCTTTCGTGGCTGTTTACTTTCAGCCATTATAGTTTTCGGGCGTGTCCACTTGCAGAGCTTAGCCTACAGACACGCCCCCTACTCTCTTACACGGACCGTGTAAGAGTTACTGGTGTGATTCAGCATGCCTCATGCACCTCATGCATATGCATGACATGCTGACATCACACAGTTTAACTGCAGCCTCCGTGTAAGAGTTATAACTCTTACACGGAGGCTTCCTGAATCTGGCCCATTGTCTTAATGAACAGGTACCACTAAAACCCAAGATGAAGTCTAGACTCTTGTCCAGGAAGATTAATGAAAATAAACAATGGACTATTATTTTATTTATGAATGATATAATTATGTTACTTGTGTGTTTACTCATCATATGTTTTAATATATGTATTTTTAAAGTGTTTATATACTATGTATTTAAGTTGTTTTAGTAAGCTGGTCATGTGACTTTTATGATCATGTGATTACTAGATTTGTATTTAAATGAGGGGTTTGCATCTTCTTTAATGAATACACCTGAAGAAGCAGTGGTGATAGTGCTTTTGTTGCATTAAAGTTCTACATTTTAATCTGGAGCCTAACCTGTGTCAACTATTTGCTTTTTAATATTTTCTTTGCATAGTGTTTCCCTTTTATTTGCATTCTCTTTTTCTTCTCATAGTGTCTGCTATATGCTTGTCTTCTTTTTCTACTCATTGTGTGTCCCACATGTTCATTGTATCTTTTCCATCTCATAGTTTCTCCTGTATTTTAATCTAATCTTCTGTATCACATAGTGTCTCCTTTATGTTTTTGTTTTTTTTTCATCTCATTGTGTCTACAATATGTTTGTCTAGTGTTTTTCTTCACATAATGTCTCCCTTACACTTGTATTATCTTTTTCTTCACTTTATGTCTTCGATGTGTTTAACTCAGTCACTGGGGATGCATAAGCCAGTGCATTTCTTTGTGCCGGTCCCAAGCTCGGATAAATGGGGAGGGTTGCGTCAGGAAGGGCATCCGACATAAAATTTTGCCAAATCATACATGCAGACAACAGTACAGATATACATACCGGATCGGCCAAGGCCCGGGTTAACAACGACTGCCACCAGTACTGTTGGCCAACAGGGTGCTGGCGGAAATTGTGCTACTGTTGGCCGAAGGAGGAGAAGAGGGGGAAGGCAAACCCGAAGGCAGGTAAAGGCTGGGACTGTAATAGTGAGGTTCGGAACTTTGAATGTTGATAATATGACTAGTATAGGGAGAGAGCTTGCTGATATGATGGACTGAAGGAAGGTTGGTATAATGTGTGTGCAAGAGACCAGATGGAAGGGGAGCAAGACTAGGTGTATTGGAGGCAGGTTCAAATTGTTTTATCATGGTGTGGATGGGAGGAGAAATGGCATAGGCATTATCCTGAAGGAACAGTATGCTAAGAGTGTTTTGGAGGTGAAAAGAGTGTCGGATAGAGTGATGTTTATAAAGCTGAAAATTGATGGTGTAATGATGAATGTTGTTAGTGCATATGCTCCAGAAGTTGGGTGTGCGATGGATGAAAAAGAAAAATTTTGGAGTGAGTTGGATGAAGTTGTGATGACTGTACCCAAGTGTGAGATTTTGGTGAAGGGAATAGAGGGGATGAGGAAGTGATGGGAAGGTATGGTGTTAAGCAACGGACTGCATAAGGTCAGATGGTAGTGGATTTTGCAAAAAGGATGGATATGGCTGTGATGAATGCGTATTTTAACAAGAGGGAGGAGCATAGGGTGACATACAAGAGTGGAGGAAGATGCACACAGGTGGATTATATCTCATGTAGAAGGGCCAGTCTGAAGGAGATTGGAGACTGTAAAGTGGTGGCAGGAGAAAGTGTAGTTTGGCAGCATAGGATGGTGGTTTGTAGGATGACATTGGTGATCAAGAAAAGGAGGATGAGTGTGGGGGCAGCACCAAGGATCAAATGGTGGAAATTGAAAAAGGGTAATTGTGAGGTAGAGTTCAGGGAAGAGTTAAGACAGGCACTGGGCGGCAGTAAAGAGTTACCGAATAGCTGGGTAACTACAGCAGAGCTAGTAAGAGAGATGGCTAGAAAGGTGCTTGGTGTGACATCTGGAAAGAGAAAAGAGGACAAGGAGACCTGGTGGTGGAATGAAGAAGTACAGGAGAGTATACAGAGAAAGAGGTTGGTGAAGAATAAGTGGGATTGTCAGAGAGATGAAGAAAGTAGATAGGGGTACAAGGAGATGAGGTGTATGGTGAAGAGGGAGGTGGTGAAGGTTAAGGATAATGCGTATGAAGAGTTGTATGAAAGGTTGAACACCAAGGAGGGAGAAAAGGACCTGTACCAATTGGCTAGGCAGAGGGACTGAGCTAGTAAAGATGTACAACAAGTTAGGGTGATAAAGGATAATGAGGGAAACGTACTCACACATGAGGAGAGTGTGTTGAGCAGATGGAAAGAGCACTTTGAGGGGCTGATGAATGAAGAGAATGTGAGGGAGAGAAGGTTGGATAATGTGCGGATAGTGAATCATGAAGTGCAGGGATTAGCAAGGAGGAAGTAAGGATAGCTATGAAGAGGATGAAGAATGGAAAGGATGTTGGTCCAGATGACATATCTGTGGAAGCATAGAAGTGTTTAGGTAAAATGGTAGTGGAGTTTTTAACTTGATTGTTTTATGAAATCTTGGAAAGTGATAGGATGCCTGAGGAGTGGAGAAAAAGTGTTTTGATACTGATTTTTAAGAATAGGGGTGATGTGCAGAGCTGTAGTAACTACAGAGGGATTAAATTGATCAGTCACAGCATGAAGTTATGGGAAAGAGTAGTGGAAGCTAGGTTAAGAAGGGAGGTGATGATTAGTGATCAGCAGTATGATTTCATGTTGGGAAAGAGCACTACAGATGTGATGTTTGCTCTGAGAGTGTTGATGAAGAAGTACAGAGAAGGTCAGAAGGAGTTGCATTATGTTTTTGTGGACTTAGAGAAAGCATATGACAGGGTGACTAGAGAGGAGTTGTGGTATTGTATGAGGAAGTCGGGAGTGTCAGAGAAGTATGTAAGAGTGGTACAGGATATGTACAAAGGTAGTGTGACAGTGGTGAGGTCTGTAGTGGGAGTGATGGATGCATTTAAGGTGGAGGTGGGATTACATCAAAGATCAGCTCTGAGCCCTTTCTTATTTGCAATGGTGATAGACAGGTTGACAGATGAGATCAGACAGGAGTCCCCGTGGATTATGATGATTTCAGATGACACTATGATCTGTAGTGAGAGTAGGAAACAGGTGGAGGAGACCCTGGAGAGGTTGAGATATGCTCTAGAGAGAAGAGGAATGAAGGTCAGCAGGACTAAGACAGAATATATGTGTGTGAATGAGAAGAAGTATAGACGAATGGTGAGGACGCAGGGAGTAGAGGTGGCGAAGGTGGATGAGTTTAAATACTTGGGATCAACAATTCAGAGTAATGGTGAGTGCAGAAGAGAGGTGAAGAAGAGAGTACAGGCAGAATAGAGTGGGTGGAGAAGAGTGTCAGGAGTAATTTGTGACAGACGAGTACCAGTAAGAGTGAAAGGAAAGGTCTACAAGAGGGTAGTGAGACCAGCTATGTTATATGGGTTGGAGACAGTGGCATTGACAAAAAGGCAGGAGTCAGAGCTTGACGTGGCAGAGTTGAAGATATTAAGATTTGCACTGGGTGTGACAAGGATGGACAGGATTAGGAATAAGTATATTAGAAGGTCAGCCCAGGTTGGAAAGTTTGGAGACAAAGCCAGAGAGGCAAGATTACGTTGGTTTGGACATGTGCTGATGCGGGATGCAGAGTATATTTGTGAAAAAGATGCTAAGGGTGAAGCTGCCAGGTAACAGGAAAAGAGGAAGGCCTAAGATAAGGTTTATGGATGTGGTGAGAGAGGACATGCAGGTGGTTGGTGTGACAGAGCAAGATGCAGAGGACAGGAAGAAATGGAACCAGTTGATCCGCTGTGGTGACCCCTAACAGGAGCAGTTGAAAGAAGAAGAAGAAGATGTCTTCAATGTGTTTGTATTCTATTTTTTTTCACAGTGTGTCTCCCATGTGCTTGCCTTCTGTTTTCTTCTCATAGTCTCTCTCATATGTTTGACTTATAATTTCTTACTTATATTTTTTCATATGGATGTCTAATCTTTTCCTTCCCTGAGTGCTTTCATGTGTTTTTCTTATATTTTCCTTCTCATAGTATCTCACATTTTTGTGTGTTCTGACTTCTTCCCCATAATGACTTCGATATTTTTTTCTTATTTTCCTTCTCATAGTGTCTCCCATATGTCTGTATCCTCAGTTCCTTATCATAATGACTCCCATATAATTCTCTTTACCTTTTCTTCTCATAGTGTCTCCTGTATGTCTGTTTTATCTTTTTCTTCTCATAGTTTCTCACTCATGTTTGTCTTATCTTTTCTTTCCCATGGTGTCCCTCACATACTTCCCTGCAGTGCCTTCCATGCATTTGTTGTTTTTGTTTCAATCTCATAGTTTTTCTCATATGTTTGATTTATATTTTCATTCTCATGGTGTTTTGCTAATGTTTGTATTTTCATTTCCTTGTCATAGTATATTCCATATGCTTCTCTTATCCCTTTCTTCCCATAGTGTCTCCCACACGATCATCTTATCTTTTTCTTCTCATAGTGTCTCCCATATATTTGTCTTGTCTTTTCCTTCCCATAGGTTCTGTTATATGTTGGTCTTATCTTTCCATTTTAATAGTGTCTACCAGATGATTGCCTTATTTCTCTTCTCATAATATCTCCCATATGCTTGTATTCTCTTTTCCTTCTATTTGTGTCTCCTATATGCTTGTTTTCTATTTTTCTTTCGATAGTGTCTCCCTTATGATTGACTTATGTTTTCCTTCTTTTCTTTCTCATAGTGTCCTCCATATGTTTGTCTTATGTTCTCCTTCTAAGAATGTCTTCCTGTTTCTCTTATTTTTGCCTCCCATAGTGTCTCCCATATGCCTGACTTGTTTTCCTTCTCATACTATTTCCCATATGTTTGTCTTATATTTTCCTTCTCAGTCTGTCTTTCATATGCTTCTATAATATTTTCCTTTCTGTAGTGTCAACCATATCTTTTTGTTCTGATTGTGTTTTCCCTGTGTTTGTATTCTTTTATTTTCATAGTGTCTTCCATATGCTTGTTTCATTTTTTTCTTTCTCATAGTGTCTTAAACATGCTTGTCTAATGTTTTACTTCTCAGGGTGTCTCCCTATTTGTGTCTTATCTTTTTCTTCAAATAGTGCATTTCATATATTTGTTTTATCTTTTCTTCCAATAGTGTCTCTTATAAACATGTCTTATGTTTTCCTTCTCCTGGTATCTCCCATTTTGTCATATCTTTCCTCCTAGTGTCTCCCATATATTTGCCTTTTTCCCTTCTCACATCCTCTTCCATATGTTTATTTTATAGTTTCCATACACTTTGATTTTCCTTCCTTTTGTGCCTTCCATATCCTTGCTTTGTGTTTGCCTCCTCAATGTGTTTCCCACATATTTATCTTATCTTTTCCATCTCATAGTGTCTCCCAAATGTTTACTTAATTTTTTTCTTCACAAAAAGTCTTCTTTATGTTTGTTTTATCTTTTTCGTCTTTGTGTCTCCCACATTTTTGTACTCCCTTTTCTTATTATTGCATCTTCTTTATGATTGTCGTGCCTTTTCATACTTATTTTTTTCCTTATGCATATCTAATGTTTTCCTTCCCATAGTGTCTCCGATATGCTTGCCTTATGAGTCTTTCTCATAGCATCTCCAATATTTGTGTCTTATCTTCATCATATCATAGCATCTTTCATAGGTTTGTCTTATTTTTTTTCTTCCCATAATGTTTCCCATATGTTTGTTCTTCATTGCCTCCTCATATGGAAACAGGTGATCTGCTGTAGCGACCCCTAAAGGGAACAGCTGAAAGAAGATGATGATGATGATGATTGTCTCAGTTATGCTTCTCTTATATTTTCCTTTTCAAAGTGTCTGACATTTGTTTGTGTTGTTTTTTTTTTCCTCAGAGTATCTCTCATGTTTGTCTTTATCTCCTTTTCATAGTGTTTCCCATATGATTGTCTTATCTGTTCCTTCTTATATTCCTCCACAAATGTGTTTAATATCCTTTCCTTCTTGTACAATCTCCCTCTCTTTTCTTTTTTTCTCATAGTCTCCCATACATTTATCTTACCTTTCCCCCCTCAAAGTGTCTCCTATATGCTTGTCTTCCTTTTTTCATGTCTAATAGTGTTTCCCATACATTTACATTCTATTTTCTTTCTTAGGGTGTCTCCCATATGTTTGTCTTACTTTTTTCTTTTCATCCTTTTTGCTATATTTTTGTCTACACATTTCTTCCCTTAATGTTTCCGATATGTTTGTCATACTTTTTTCTTTTCATCCTGTTTGCTATATTTTTATCTTCACTTTTCTTCCCTTAATGTTTCCCATATGTTTGTCATATTTTTTTTCTTTTTATCCTGTTTGCTATATTTTTGTCTACACATTTCTTCCCTTAATGTTTCCGATATGTTTGTCATACTTTTTTCTTTTCATCCTGTTTGCTATATTTTTATCTTCACTTTTCTTCCCTTAATGTTTCCCATATGTTTGTCATATGTTTTTCTTTTTATCCTGTTTGCTATATTTTTGTCTTCACTTTTCTTCTCTTAATGTTTCCGATATATTTGTCATATTTTTTCTTTTCATCCTGTTTGCTATATTTTTGTCTTCACTTTTCTTCCCTTAATGTTTCCCATAAGTTTGTTATATTTTTTCTTTTCATCCTGTTTGCTATATTTTTGTCTTCACTTTTCTTCCCTTAGTGTTTCCCATATGTGTGTCATATTTTTTCTTTTCATCCTGTTTGCTATATTTTTGTCTTCACTTTTCTTCCCTTAATGTTTCCCATATGTTTGTCATATTTTTTCTTTTTATCCTGTTTGCTATATTTTTGTCTTCACTTTGCTTCCCTTAATGTTTATTTTTTATTTTTTATTTATTTATTTTACATTTGTTGACCGGGCTAGTCTAGCTGGAGATATTTCCATTTTCAGTAGAGGCCCGGGGAGAAAAGCTCCACAGAGAATACAATAAAGAAAAGCCTACTTGTGTTTCAAAGAAAGTTTGTAAGAGACAAAAGCTAACAACTCTACAGTTCCTTATTATTACTAAGTGAGTCAATTACTAACTCACACAGTTACAGTCCAAAAAAAAAAAAAAAATTATACAAACATAAAATACTAAGTATGATAATGATATTAAATTAAATAATTACTACCACACACAGTTAAAGTCAAAAACATTATATAAAGTTAAAAATACTTTGTAAGATATTGATACAGGTAGGAAGTAAGAGAAAAGAGAGCTAAGAATGAGGGAAATTAGAAGTGATTAGTTATGGAAAGGAGAGCAAGTAAGACAGTCAGCAAGCAGAGAAGTAATTAGGAAGACAAGTGGCAGTAGAAGAAGAAAGCCAAGTGGAGGATGGAGTAAACAAGAAGTAGGAGATAGTTATCAAGTAGAGTATAAGTAGTGGAAAGTTAATGTTTCCCATATGTTTGTCTTATTTTTTTGTTCTCATCCTGTTTGCTATATTTTTGTCTTCACTTTTCTTCCCTTAATGTTTCCCATATGTTTGACATATTTTTCCTCCTCGTTGTATCTTCCATATCTTTGCCTTAACTTTTTTTCTCATAGTGTCTCATATAAGATTGTGCCATTGTTTCCTCCTTACAGTGTAATTTCAAGCAATTTATCATCATCACCTTTAGTTTACTCAACTGCTCTGCCTTCAGTACCCAGGTTTCTGTGCAACACTGGTCACACTACTGTTTTGTACACATTATATTTCAGCTTTTCTGGCATTTTTCTGAAACCCAGTACCAGTTGGCTGCAGACCATCTGTTTCCAGCTTTAACCTCCTCATTCAGACTTCCCTTCTCCTGAACCACCCCTCTCAGATACTTTGAGTTGTTGACCTGTTCCACCATTTTCCCTTCTATCTCACTTCTCAGCTTGTTCTGAACTCCATGATTTGCTGCCATTTCAACCATCTTATCTGTACTCAGTTTCATCCCAGCTGCCTTCAGTTTCTGCATTCCACTGCATTATACTTTGCAGAAGTTCCTTCTCAGAGTCTGCTTGTAATGCCACATTGTCTGCATACAGCAACTTTGTTAATCTGTCCCCTTCAACCTTCTTTCTAATGTAGTCCATCACTAATATGTAAAGCAGTGGGTTCAGAGCTGAACCCTGATGAATCACTTTGTGAAACTGAACATTATTCATACTTGAGCCATCGGTTCCTTGTACATAACCTGCACTGATTCTACCAATATTTCTGGGACTTCAAACCAGCACAGGACTTCCAAAATCAGCTTTCTTGGGACCGTGTCATAAGCTTTCCAGAAGTCTAGGGATACCTAATTGGACTCTTACCTTCTTTCTAGCTCCTTTTCAACTATCTGTCTCACTGCAAACATGGGGTCATTTGTGCTGCATCCTGATCTGAATCAGAACTGCTTATCTCATATCTTACTTTCTACTATTGTGCACATTAATTTATCAATCACCCTCTCTGGAACTTTCATACAATGTGAGAGGAGTTTAATACCTTTGTACTGTCCACTGTTGTGAATGTCCCCATTGTTCTTGTGCACTGCCACTGATATGCTTATTCTCCAGTCATCTGGGATATGCCTTTCTCTCCATATTGTTATGAGTACTCTCAGGAGACATTTCTCTCCTATCTCACCTTTATCATCTTTATCATATCTGCTGTGACCTCATCTAAGCCTACTGCTTTCCCTGACTTCATTTTCCTTAGTGCTGTTCATACTACTTGTCTTCTTCTCTCGTCATAGACTGTGTCTAGGGCACTACAGTTCATTTGGGGTTTTCTTCATTTAGAAACTGAAGTACTCCTTCAATTTGACTTTTTTGTCACTGACTACTGAGTAGGTTGTTGCTGTTATCCCTTATGAAGGGTGTTTATCTTTTTTATCTTTCTGTCTTCACCTTGCAGTCTAATATAGTTTCTTTGTGCTATCTACTTTCTAACTTTCCAGAAGCTGGTAGACTGCATCTGATGTCCTGTTCTTTGCTATTACAACTCCTTTCTTAGCCTCTTTGTTTGACAACCAGTATTTCTTACTGGCCTAGTCCATCTTTTGCATCTCCCAATTTTTCCTGATCTCCTTCATTTTTTGATACTTGCTTGGAATTCTGCATTCCAGCACCAGCTTTCCTTGTGTATTTTATTTCCATACTTGGCTCAGCTGCATATCTGTTCTGTAGTCCTCACACATGCTGTTTTTTGGTGTTGCCATTCGTCTCAAACTCATCCTATTTCCTATTGTAGGGGCACATATTTAAACATGAAAAATTCAGTATTAGTGTTGATAAACAGCTGTGGTGATATGATTATATTATTTAATGAGGTATCAGGTTGGGTGATGTTTGGGTTTGTAGGAGGTAGGATGCAGAAAGGAAGGCTGTAAAAAGTAATGGAATTAAAGGTAATTGTTGGAGAAGCATTATGTTATTATTTAGATTTTAGAGGTAGTACAGAGGAGGTTGAAGAAGGGGTGTGAGTAGTTAGATGAGAGGTTGAAGTAAAGAATACAGCAGTGGGGACTTACTACATTTTGAGGTTAATTGAGTATAGTGTGCATGGACTGCTGGGTTTGGTAGTAATTTAGAGGGGGTGGTTATGGAGTGCTGGGATTGGTTGCAATTTAAAGTGGGTGTGTATCTGGCTATGTATAAAGGTATGGATAGTGGGTTGGGTGCGAATTGGGGGTAAGGTAGGGGAACAGAGTTAGTGTGAGCATAGCGAAGGTAAACAGATTGGGTAGAGCCAGAGGGCATCATCCAGACTACAGAAGCTATCAGTAAGTTTGTTCTTAAAATATTGTTTCAGAGTTGCAATATTTGGTGTTGGGCATTTTGAAATGGAGTTAGAATGTTGAGGTGCCTTGGTAATTGTACAGCAGGGTTGTTAGTGTCTTTGTAGTACAAAAATTAGTACTTCAGTTTGTGGGCAGGACTATGCACACTTATGGTAGCTGGGCTTTATGGAGGGGACACATTCCTTGCTGCTGACCCAGGCAGAGTAATATACATGAATTTTAAACAGACATAAATGTTAATACTCTTTTCTTTAAATATTAGGATTCTGACCTACACAGTTATTTCCCTTAATCTGCTAGTTGCAGCTGTGCTTCACATTCTCTGCCTTTAAGAATGTAAGCTGTAGTGGTATTGAGGTGAGTAGGGCTGATTTTGCTTTTTTCTTTAGCAAGGGTCATATTTGCAGATGGAGGAAAGTAAGACTTCACTAGACAGAAGAACGAACAGAATAAAGAATGTGATAAGCCATACAAGGAGTTAGTGAACAATTAAAACACATTTGTCAGTGCTGCTAACAAAAACATTGCTTCTTAACTTGAGTAACTGGATAATGCACACAAATGTCTTAATATGCCACATAGATACCTCAGTAAATCACATATGTAGCTCTAAATCAGTAAGATATGAGCAAGGTCCAGTTAAAAAATCCACGTTCATGAAAAAGCCTTTACAGCAAAACAACGGCAAATATTCATTATATTAGCTCACCTAGAGCATCTAAAAAGAACATTCTTAGGTAAAATGGTGCACGGAATAAGTATAAGTGGCACTGGTAGGCTTGCTAAGTTAACAGCAAATGTCTAAAGAGTTAGCAATAGCCCTTGCATCCCTTAACTGGCACCAGAGCTCAATAAGTATAAATGAAGATGTTCACAGACCTTTGTTGCTAGCAGTGCATGTTTATCTGTTTAAGAACATCCATCTTGTATATCTGACAATGATTTAGTATGGCATATGCTCTTACATTTTAACTGGCATCTTGCACTTGACACTGGGATTGTCCTTGAGCCTACTAAATAGTCATCTACTTCTAGCACTGTCTCACATTGTAGGTCATGTGCAAATCAACACAGGCAAAAAGTCTCTTACCACATACTATCAAGGTAGAGGTCACCCTCTATGTCCCTAGAATGTCATAGCTCATAACTAGACCTGCTGGAAGCACTCAGCATTAAACCAAATACCCTGTTCATGGGAGAGTTTAACTACCACCCCCCCCCACACACACACACACTTTAGACTGGGAGAAATACAATCCCTCATACTCACAGGCACAATAATTCCTGGACTTCATTAGCACAAATACCCTTAATTAGATAGTGCACACACTCAGCAGAGGTTCACACATACTGGGGCTGGTACTCACCAATACAGGAGAGCACTGCAACCCCCCCACCCCCACCCCCACACACACACAAGTGTCACGTCCATACAGTTGAGGTTGGACCACAAAACTGTTTCCTTCAAAGAAAATTCAACTCAATAATCCAAGCAAACCTTACAACAGTTACAAACTACTTCAAAGAAATGATATCCTATTAAGCAAGAGTGTATCAAAATTCAATGACCCTGCCAACCCTGAGATCACAGTAACCTATGTGGAATTGTTCACAGAGACCCAGTACAACCATGTAAATGGCTGTATAGAAGCTGATGTACCTACTAGAAGTAAGCCCAAAACAAACTTTACAAATAAACCACATTGGAGGAAGCCTAACCTTAAAAAGGTACATAACAAAAAGAAAAAGTCATGGCTAAAATCAGGAAGAGCAACTCCCATAATGATAGGCATGCTGTAATTAAATTAAGCAGGAAACTAAGAGGACTAATTAAGTCCAACAAGGCTAATTATGAGGTCATGATAGCCTCACAGGAGAAAGACATCAACAAGGCCTTCGACAGCTATGTCTGAAACCTCTTAGGCAGCATGCATGACCGTGCCGAACTGGTGGAAATGGTGCCACCTTTATTGAGCAGAACGAAATAGCGAATATGCTGGCTGACAAATTTAACTCAAACTTTATCCCACACTCCCCCTCTGCCTCCCCCATTGAAATACTTACTAGCATAACCCCACCACCACCATCTGTTAACAAGGAGCAGGTCCTGGTGGTGCTCCCTAAGGCCAAAAACACAGTTTCATTGGGCCCCTGAAATGTGTCAGGTGTCTCCAAAATAGTTTGAAATATGACATATCAGTACCACTTAAGACACCTTTCAGCTATAACCTCAAACCAGGCTTTGCATCATGAGAATGGAGGAATGCAACAGTTATTTTTCTTCACAAGAGTGAACCATCAACTGACCCCAGAAAATAAAGACCTATTAGTCTGACTAGTGTAATATGCAAAACTATGGAATGAATTATCATTGAACAGATCAGCAAAGACCTAAGCAACTTTCAGACTCTGGATCCGACCCAGTTTGGCTTTGTCAAGGGAAGTTCATGTCTACTAAACCTGATGGATGTCTTTAAGAAAGTCAGCAAGACAATGGATGACTAGGAAACAGTACATACCACCTACCTGGACCTGGCTAAGGCATTCATTACAATATCCCACTTTGATATAGTTGACAAACTCACCAAATTGGGCATAAACCCCTACAAAAACTGTTGGAGTTCCATCTACCTCATAGACAGGACCCAAGAAGACAGCACTGGTGATACCACCTCCAGTAAGAGACTTGTCACAGGTGGGGTACCTCAGGGCTCTGTGGTGGGATCACACCTATTTGCCATTAACATCTCTGAGTAAAGGCTAATGTCAGGGACCTTTGTCTAACCAAGTTTGAAGATAAACGCAAATTGGTAGCTATCATAGATTCCCCAATGAAACATATATCTTACAAGAGGGTCTAACACAAAAAGTCATCCCAATTTTAACAAGGTCAAATTATATTTAAGATACATAGATGATTTGTTCTTTGTTTGGGCTGGTGAAAAGAGTGAATTTCTTGACCTGACCAAAGATTTAAACAATACCACGAATTTTTTGTTTTTTAAACATAGTGGTTATGGTAAAGACATCAACTATTTGGACCTCAATCTTAGGATAAATTCCACCAATGGTCAAATTGAGAGCAGAATATATAGGAAAGCTTGTTTCGCTAACCAATATCTGCATAAGGACAGCCTCCATCCACAACATATGAAAAATAGTGTCATTAAGGGCCAGATGATTAGATTGAGTAGACTGACATCAGAAGACAGTGTTTATAAGGAAGAACTTATGACTTTGAGAAAGTTATTTTTGGCTAGGGGTTACAAAAACAATAAATTGAAAAAGTTGGAACATGAAGTTATAAGGTTAAGAGATAACGTAGCCAAACCTATACTGTCTTCTGTAGATCTGGTAGTTGGTCCTCCTATCATTTTGGAAGATACCAATGACTCTAATGCAGATTTGAGGGAGTTTTGTACAGCATTTCCATTACCTATTTCCAATGAAATTTGGTGCATCAAGAGCATCATTGAAAGAAATTGGAACATCATTTTAGGAAACAGGGATCTCACAGAAACATTAGGGATTAGACCAAAGTTCACATACAAGATGGTCACCAATATCAAACAAGTTTTGGAGGTCACAAATAGGAAGATAGAAAAACCAACTAGGGGGATTAGTTCCAAGAGAGGAAGTTTTCCGTGCAAAGATTGTAGACAGTGCAGGTTTATCAGCAACACCTCATTTGTCACTTTGAAGCACATGAAAAGAACTTTGTGGGCTCATGGTTACTTCAATTGTCACAGTGATCATGTTGTTTATCTAGCATCATGCTCATCATGTGATAGTTTCTACGTTGGCAAAACCATTAGGGTTTTGAAATGCAGAATCTACGAACACACATTGGCCATTAGAAACAAAGATAAAAACAACTCGTTAGCAAGACATGCACTGGTTTGTGAGGAATTCAAGAAATTTGAATTTTTTGTATTAGATCAGGTTGAGAAAGGTGCATTTATGGGTGATGTCAACAATAGACTAGAGCAGAAAGAGACATTGTGGCAATTGATTTTAGGAGCGGACCACCCACCAGGTTTAAATGAATCCATCAATATGAAATGTTTTTTGCTATATAGATAGACACCTAAGGAATTATAGGCAAGTCTAGCATTTGAAGCCATTCTGGAGAAGCAGTGGACATTCGTATGGGTAGGGAGCCCATCGTGGGGCACTTCGGTGCAGTCCACATGTTTGTGGCCCGAGGCTAGGGAGTACGTTGTCGTATGGACACACAGATGTAGGTGGGGGGCATGAGGGCATGTGTGTTTGCATGCGTGTGTTTGCCAGATTGACTGCTTGTGTGTTTGGCATCAAGGCCAGCCACGAGAGTGGTGCACACACGTGCGTGCGTATATGGGTAGTCGCGTGGGCATGTGTGTGTGTTTGTGAGAGACAGTGAGTAGGTGTGTGAGGGTATGCATATGGGGCCACCAAGATCAGATCACATAGTAGAGTGCACGAGTGGGTGCAAGTATGATCATACCTCAACACACATGGACGACAGTGCCCTTTTGTGTACATGTGTATCAACATAAGCTAGGGACTGCATCAATTATTGGAATAAGAAAAAGTGCAAACATATGTGCATTTGTATATACGGAAGCTGAGGGGATTGCATTTCTGCAACTCAGGGAGATTATATAGACATATAAGATATATATTTTTGAAAACAAATGAAAACATCGTTTGTTGTTTTGCGGCATTTAATAACATCATTTTTGAGCCGTTTCAACAATGAATTTTATTTATTTGTTGTATGATGAAATATACATTTTCAGATGTATTATGAATTAAGATATTGGTTTGACAATTATATTGCAGTGAATTTTATAAAACTTGTTGATTGTAGAATATTTTCGCAACCACTGTTTTAATGCACATGATGATGGTTTTATGTAAAATTATTGAAAAAAGTTTAGTACTTCTTTCATTTTTTATCGTTATGTTGGAATACAGCATAAAGTTGGTTGTTCAGAACAAAAGAGAGAACAATATATTGTACATGGTAATGAGATAACAGCATTTATAACATCAAGTGGATTATATTTATTTTCAAAAACAGTTTTTATTGTTGAATGAAAAAAGTTAATCAATGACATCATATCCTGTATGTATTCTATATAAGACGCAAGCATGAGGGGGCTTGCTGTCTTTTTCTGAAGAAGTTCACGAAAAATAAAAGTGGAAGAAAGCGCTAGTTATCATTGCCTCTATTGTGGACTACTCTACTTTTCACTGTTTTCTTGGTTTGCAAAATTAGTTTTTCGGTTTGGTCCGAAGTTTGTGTGTAGAAAAAGGACTGGTGACAAAGTCATGGGCTAAAACTCAATGCTAAGAAATTCATTATAGTGCCTTTGAGAAAATTGCCACCTGGACTAATTACTCCATCAATAAGACACTCCTAAGAGTTGACCTGGCAGTCAGGGATCTGAGAACATATGTAGAGAGTAATCTGGCCTTTGATCAACATGTGGCTAAGGAAATAAGAAAATCATTCTGTGTCACTCAACTTATAAATAAGGGTATGGCATCCAAGTCCAAGTAAGTCATACTGCTGCTTTACTCCACCATTTTCAGACCCATCATTGAGTATAATGATCCCTTCTGCATGTACCTGGCTAGTCACATGCAACAATAGGAATGCCCACAAAGGTTCCTTACTAGGATCATACAGGTTATAAACACATTGTCCTACACAGATTACCTTAAAGTCCTGTCTCTACATTCTGTCTTCTATGAGTTACTTTGAGGCACTTTATGCCTGGCATACAAGGTATCCTCAGATCTAGCTCTGCTGGACCTTTTGCACATCCACAAAATGAATAGCATCAGAGGCATTAGATCCAAGGAATTAAATGTTGCATGTGACATAAATAAAACAAGTTAGTGAGACAGATATGTATCTCAGAAGATTTGCATGCTCTGCAACAGGCTCCCCATCCATGTGAAGCAGAATCCATCCCTAACCCAACTTAAGTGCAACCTTGACCAATGGATTGAAAATTTAAAATTCACCCTGGTAGATAGATACAGACAGTAATTCCCAAACTAGCATACCCCCTACCACATACATCTAGACATTTTCCTAACTAACACATCTTCTCATAATAAATGCCTATGATACATGCATTTGGACAGTAATGCCCAAACTAGCATACACCCTCATTTAACCTCTAGAAACCTTTTAACTAACTTACCCCCTCCTAACAAATGCCCAAAATTCATAAGGACGTAATTGAATTGGATGTCATGGCTAGGCTTATAAAGGCCCTGGTGGCTGTTAGCCTAGTATATAACTATGAACCTATGAACCAAAATTTCAATATTATTAGTAATAATCCCTGCTTTAACTTTTCTGTTGCATTTTTATGTTTCTCTAGTCATTCATGTAATACAGACTTTTTAATTACCTCTGACATTGGTGGTATGATGCTACTTATGCCTTTAATTAAAATTATCTATAGTTTTTATATCCAGATAGCTTTTTAATTCATAAGCATTTGACAAAAATGATTTATAGGGGGAGGTGGAAGGTGCAAAAATGGAATAGTAGTTTCCCATGTCGTCTCAAACCTTGCATAATGACAATTTGCAATCTGGGCTACTTTCACCACATCCTTTTAATGCCAGTACTCCCCCATGATCATGGGAAGTTATCTTCTTTCTGCTGACTTCTTCTGCTAACTTCTATGCAAGATACTTCTTAACTTCTTTGGCCTTATCTTATGCTACAGAAACTGCAAGTGCAGGATCATCCTTCAGTTATGGCTACCATCCTCTGCTGTCAGCACTGTACCTTCTTGCCAAGCAGGGCTAGCTTACTCTTCTGGTGTCCAAAATCTTGGAGGACACTGCAGAATTAAAAGAAGTAGTGAGGGAAAATTTTCTTCTTGAGCAGTATGGGAGCAACAACAGGCTAAATAATAAATCAATAGCTTGAAATTGCAGGTACTTTAGACAAAGACTGATGAAGTCATTGTAATAAACTGAGATTAGTGAGGCTCTCAGAGGACAGAGTAATGGAGGATATCTGCTACTTTTTAGAATTCCAACTCAACAACTTTTTAGATCTTCCTGCAGCCTGATCATTAACCATTGAGAGAGCTCACCATGCCCTATGATAGAAACACACCCCCAAGCCACTCTCCCAAGACTAATTATCATAAGATTTTTAGATTTTTGCTGATGGAGACAAAATGCTGAAGACAGTTAAGAAGGGCTCCAAAATCCATACTTACCAGGACTTTTCTTAACAAGTGGCTAACAAGATAAACCTTTTCTATTGTTAGAGCACTGTGTTTTAAAAACAACATCGCCACTTTCTCTAGAAACTTTAGTACCCTTACTCTGAAATATCAGAATGAATCAGAATGAATCCCAGTGCTTTGAGAATCCTGATTCTGCTTTACTTTTTTTGCAGCATCACTTTTTTACCCTCAGCAGTGATTAATGAACCTTCTGTGCCAATGCCTGATGTTTTGGATTGCAGTGGAAGCCCTACAATTCTGCAGAAGTGGGTGAGATTCCCATTCAGCCCTGACAGATTTGCAGATGTAGCCAGCTACAGTAGAAGGGAGTCCCATTCCCCACAGCAGTCTTTGTATGGCTTCCGGTCTCCACACACTCCTAGTCCTGTGCACAGAGTGATGAAGCTGTCTGGTAAATCATCAGCTAGGATTCTTTTTAAAGATGACTCCGCTGATCAACTCAGCCATTTCTCCTTATAGGAAGACTTAAATGAGGAATCCCCAGCTTTGACTTTTGAGTAAAATGGTTAAAAACTAATTCCATGTGCTTGACATGCCAGCGAGAAGTGGTAAGGGCCTGGGTACCTTGCCCATAAACCAAAAGATGTGGAGAGATTTTGACCAAATCCCAAGACAGAGAAAGCCGAGGATGAGAGAATGTGGCCACACCTAATATGGATCAGAACACTTGCTCCTTTTTGCCATTGATCTCTTCACAGTAATGTATACTGTGTTATGTATAATGTGTTTCTGCCTTGCTCATTCCTTGTTGTTTCATGAGTGTACAGCCTAGGTTGATTATTCTTTCATTTTTCTAAGGTAAAGACTGTTGTTTGAGCATGCACATCACCCTAGTACTGGCTCAATTTGTTAATATCGTTTTGTTAAGGTAGTTTGTGTTTACTTCATATCTCAAATGGTTCTTTGTTTCTCAGTTAATATACGTGGTCTACATTCTAGAATTACCCTCTTAGGTAAAACTACTTGCAGTACCAATTATTATTTCTGAAATCCAGGCAGTGCTGCAACAAATTCTCTCAGGGAAATTAGCTAGTCCAGATGTTTGTATAATTGGACTATATAGGTCACTTTATATCTTCATTGCACCTACCTCCCTGAAGCTCTTTTCTAATCCTTCCAAGCGACAGGCAAGGGTAACCCTTCTTCCTCCACCTCATATATTATGTTCTCCCAAAGCTCAATAAAGATATTACAAACACAGAGAACTGTAGACCTATTTCCCTTGTTCAATGTTGACTTTAAAATCTATGCAAGGGGTTCACTAATAAATTAAGCCTTCTTATACCAGAACTAATTTCCCACATGCAGGCAGGGTTCATCAAAGGGAGATGAAGCTGTGACTACTCTCAGGCCTCTATATGCAAGGTTTGAAATCTGTCCCTGAACCTGTGGTGGCCTTATTATTGGACTTTGAGAAAGTCCTTGAGACCATTAGATGGCTTTACTTATGGAGTTTTCTGAACATCCTCAGTTTCCCAGTCACTTTCATAAGTTCAGTACATGCGTTGCATGCAGAACACAGAGCTGCAAAGATGGACAACAACTCCACCTCTAACTACTACCCCCTGCTGCAAGGAATGTACCAAGTGTGTCCACTGTCCACTTTTCTCTTTCTCCTATCTCTACAACCACTAAATAGGATTTTCAACAGACTTGGGGTTATCAGTAAGGTAGTTTGTGGGATTAAAACCAATGCACTGCTCCATGCTGACAATTGTGTTGTCCTTACCCAAAATCCTGCCAAGGAAGGTCGTGCTTTATTAAACATTCTTCAGAAGTTGTGAAGACCTGTCCTCACTGTCAGGAAGGCTTTCTTGACCTTTTACACAAAATTCTGACTTTTCCCACCAGTACATAAACTTTGGATTTAAATGGGTATCGTGTTAGACATTGTCCTGGCAATGAAGCTACTGAGGTTCCATACCATCTTCCTTACCGAGACAGATAGGCAGATTGTACTCTGATTCATCATGCCAAGGATGGCTTTCTCAGGTCTCAGCATTAAACATGCAGTGCATAGCACCCAAATGAAAATTACCTCACAGTCTCTCAAACAATGAATTTTGTTATTATCTGTGAGGACTTGGTCTGAAAAGATGCTCTATGATACTGGACTTAGATGCCTCAGCAACACCTCCCTAAAACTGACAGGTCACATTGTGGTGACAGTCTATTACACAGCTGCATCAGGAATATTAAGAGAAGAAGTTTATAATCTCAAGCCCTCTTCTTAGTCCTCCCTCACCCACCTAATGCATGTCAGTTGCTAGGCTGCTATCCCACTATGGACCATGTCCAGGCCTGCTTAGAGTAATGTGCAAGTTACCTTTGTATTTCATTTTATTCTTCCAATTTTGCCATAAACTTATTTAACTGAATTTTCATGGTGTTATTGTTTTTCATGTATATATTGTTGTTTTGTTCTATGTTACATTTTCCTCAAGTTGTGTTAATGTTACTGTGTTCTCTTCTGACTCTCATTTCATGCTAATAAAGTGTATCTGATTGAAAAAAAAATGATCTATAGTCTGCTATACCTAGAAGGCTTTTTACTCCATTAGTATTGGCTGGTGGAGACATTATATGTCTCTATATATAAAGGAGTCTCAACATATATAGATAGATACAGAAAGATAACTATTTATTTATTTGTTTGTTTGTTTATTGACATTTGTTTACCAGGGAAGTGAAATGATTAATATTGATCAATTTCAGGCTCAGCCCAGGTGAAATACAAAACATTTCACAAAAAAAAATACAGAAATGTACACAATGATGGAGTAGTTCAGACTAATTACTTAGAAAAAATATGTATATGCATTGTAAACAACAAGCACAGTGCAATGTACAATCAATGAGAGTGTAATGTACAATATATATAGGGTCTATATTAGATCAGCGAACGCTGATTCATCGAACTTAGGTAAGCAAAAGTGGAAAATATCGAAGCAGCAGAAACTCTAATTTTTTCCTAGAGAAAGAATTTGGTTGTCCATTTCTGTTGCTACGGTATTTTCAGTGATGTGGTGGAAAGTTACGGATTGGGTTCAGGTAAGTGTGCGATTGTGTGGATGTTAGTGTTAGGCGGGTTAGGTGAGTTAGGGTCAGGGCTCGGGTTAGGTATGTGTGCGATTGTGTGGACGTGAGGGTTAGGGTGGGTTAGGTGAGTTAGGGTTAGGGAGCGGGTGAGGTGAGTGTGCCATAGTGACGAACCTTAGGGTTAGGGCTTGGGTTAAGGTAAGTGGATAGTTAGTGACGTGTGTATAGTTTAGTGTAGGGTTAGGTGTGAGATTTTAGGTGGATGTGTGTGGATTGCTGTTTGTTTGATGTGCTTGTGTTTGTGTATGTATTTTGGAACAGCAATTTTTTCCCTAGGAAAAAAAATCGCTGTTCTGACAGTTCGAGATTGTAAGCTTTCTTTCGCTTACCTAAGTTTGATGGATCAACATTCGCTTTTTTAAACATTCGCTGATCTAATATAGACCCTATATATATATATATATATATATATATATATATATATATATATTTTTTTTTTTATATACAATAGGTTCTAAAGAGGGTCAATCTTCAGTGAATCTTGAGAGAGGAGAAAAGAGTCAGAAAGGAGATAAGTTAGGGGATGTGCCTTGTGTTGAAGCAGGAGCATTTGACTTGGAAGAAAAAGTGCTTTTGATTTGCATTCTGAATTTGAAATAAGTGCTGATTTTTTTTATGTCAGTGAAGAGAGCTTGCCATATAGTATCTGCTTGAGAGGAGAAAGCTTAGCAGTACTGAGGATTTGGGGCAATGAGAGTTGGTGTGGTTTCTGAGTATGTCTCAGCTTGTATGAGGAGTTTTTATCATAACATCTAAGTGCAGTGGGAGTATATGTGTGCAGCTGGAGGAGCTTGCAGAGTTGGAATCCTAAATGTGGATTGGATGTTTGCTTTATTGGTAGCTATTTGGCTTTTCTAGAGTGGCACAGTGAAGAATTGGCAGTTGCTGTTAGACATAGTCTGGAGTATGGCAATGTTTGTCTCAGAGGCAAAAGCAAAAACTGGAAACCCATATTCAAGTTGAGAAAAGAGATGTCTGCTCTGGCTAGTTGTGATAGAAAAGTGGAGATCTTTTCGGCCCAGAAGAGGAGGGACTTTATCATGGCGCTCACTTTGTCTATATGGAAATGTAGGTTAAGTGACTAATCAAACCATTGTCCTAGGCATTTGAAGGTGGAGGTTGTCCCTTTGGAATTGTTGTGTAGGTCAAAGATAGTTAAAGAGTTAGGTTCTTGAAGAATTTTTTTGAGGAGTTCCAAAAAGCATAGTTTTGGTTTTGGTGGGGTTGAGAAGTAGTTTATGGTTTATGCGCCATTGGTGGAGCAAATTTAAGTCTGACTGGAGTTGACATTAATACTGGTGTGAGAGTGACCTGATCAGCAAATGACCATGTCAGTAGTATACAGCTGTACAAAGCTTGGACCGCTTGGCGTACCACAAAATCCCCCTTAGATCAACTTAGATTTAGTCAACTAAGGAACAACACTAAAAAATCTACCACCCTAGATAAAAAAAAACTTTTACTGCCATTTACAACAGAAGCATCAAAACAATCCACAAAGGTTTTGGGCAGGCATAAATAAACTTATTCACCCAGGGAAATGCACAACTCCTACCCCCTCGGCTACCATCCAAAAACCTTTGGAAGACATTGCCAATTCCTTTAATAGTTTCTTCACAGAAACTATGCAGTCACTAGCGAACCAACTATCTCCCAGTTGTCCAAGTCCTAATGCCACCACACCTAGTTCTCAACTCCCCTTTAACTTTCAACCAGTTTCCACATCACTTATCCATGCCCTAATCAAGAAACTAAAACCTACCACCCTTGCAGCGGATCTTCTCCCAGCTGAGTATCTACAAAATGCTGCAGATGTCATAGCATACCTGATTTCTATCCTGATCAATAGAGCTATATCAGAAGCCACTATCCCCTCCATCTGGATGACAACCCTTGTTATTCCACTCCACAAAGGGGCAGTTCCACTGAACTGTCAGATTATAGACCTATAGCTATTTTGTCACCCCTGGCTAAAATTATGGAGACGTGCATCCATAAACAACTCCTGAGTTATCTCATTCAGCACAATCTCCTGGCTAACTCACAGCATGGTTTCAGACCATTCCACAGTACAACAGCCCTCCTCTCCTTCTCCAGTGTTATTAATCAAAACCAAAACAACAATAAGCTTTCTTCTGCTCTCTTTCTTGATCTCTCCAACGCATTTGACATGGTCAACCACCAGCTACTCATACACACACTTGAAACTATTCCCCTAGATGTCCAGGCTAGCCAGTGGCTCAAATCTTATCTGAGTGGTAGACAACAGGCTGTACTATGGCAGAACAAATTATCTTCCCTTCTACCTGTCATCCTTGGGGTCCCTCAGGGCTCTATATTAGGACCCCTATTATTTTCTATCTTTATTAATGACCTGTACACAGTCATCCCAACAGCCTCCTGCATTCAATATGCAGATGACTCCACTTTGATTTGCTCTGCCATCTCCCCTTTAAGTCTGCAGACTCCATCCTAAAATGTTGTTTTTAATAAAATTGGCTCTGTAATCGACATCTCCTATTAAATGCTAACAAAACGAAGTTACTGCTTTTCTCCCACACTCGTAAAGCCTCCGCTGCAACCTTTACTATAAAATCTAACAATGGCACGGTCATTGTCCCAGATCCCTGTACCAAACTCTTAGGTGTAACAGTTGATAATAACCTCAAGTTTGATATGCATATTAATCAAACTCTTAAAAAAGTTAATAAAAAAATTGGCTCACTCTACAAGATCAAACCTTTCCTCACTCCACTAGCTAGGACAGTAATTGCCCGTACACATCTACTTTCCACCCTCCTTTATGCATCCCCTCTCTTCACGAACTTGAGTAAGTCTGACCTTAATAAACTCTCTAGCTGCTTTAATCACATTGCTAGATTTGCCACTGGAGCATCATACAGAACACACCACTGTCTGAACCTAAAGAATCTAGGGTGGCTAGAATTGTCTATCTAGCTTCAGTACAATCAGCTAATAGTAGCACATAAAATTCTCTACCAACCTGAAAACACACCCGTACTTACAAAAATGATCACCCCTTACAGCAACCTCAAGACACTTCGCTCATCCAACAAATTATTAGTCCAAACCCTCAAAAGCAACAATTCATCTGGTGACTCTTTATATGCCAACTCTGTTGGCAAAATATGGAACTAACTTCCTGCTGAGCTTACTTCAGATCCCGTTCTAACCCAATTAAAAAAAAATCTAAAACAGTACTTTAAAAGGCAATGGCTATGTTCTTGCTCTAATCCTAACTAACTCTGGCAATATAAATATGTGCTAAAGAGGTCTTTTGGCAACCCCTACATTGCTTCCTAATTGTTACTCTGTAAGAAATCAGATTTATATATGACACAATGAATGACTTTTATCCTATGCATTGTATCTGTAACAGTGCTTTAAGTTGTTTAATATAACATTTTTTCTGTATGTATGTGTATGTATGAAGCTTTCTCTCCAGGCCTCCACTGAAAATGGACAAGTATCCAGTCAGACTATCCCGGTCAACAAATGTAAAATAAAAATAAAATAAATAAATAAATAAAATCCAGTATAAGTGGGAGATGAGAGAGATTACAAGGAAGTTTGTTAATGAATATAGAGAAGAGAAGGGAGACAAGAATGCATCCTTGTGGTACACCTTTGGTATTAGATGCAGATTCTGACTGGGAGGATCCTATTTTAACTCTGAAGTGCAGTATTGCACTGATGACACCAGGGAGCGAGACCAGTATGTTACAGCCTTGAGCTGTGAGCTGTTAGATGCTAGCTGTTGTGTGCTGTTTACTTTATTCCACTGAGCTGAAACAAAGAACTTAAGTAAAAAATTATTTTTCTGCATGTTTTGTGATGGGAGTTATTTTCTACAGCATCTATTTAGCCATTCTGGTTACATAGAAGGTTATTGGAGTGCTATTCTGGATTTTGTGGTTTATATATATATATTTATATATATATATATATATATATATATTTATATATATATATATATATATATATATTGCATACACTAGATTGAACATTCACTACTTCGAAATAGTGTATGGAATGCACACTGCAGCAAAAGTGCACTTAATCGAAAGTGCACTTAAGCGAAGTTCAGTACAACAAACGAGCGTTGTACTGAACTTCTGTGCAGTACTCACGACCTTAGGGTTAGGGCATGGTACCATGACCCGTGCCCTAACCCTAAGGTCCATGATGACTGCAGCACAGTGAAGGACATAGCAATGTCCTCCACTATGGTGCAATAGTCACGAACCTTAGGGTTAGGGCATGGGTTAGGGTAAGTGGATAGCTTTACTAACTATCCCCTTACCCTAACCCTTGCCCTAACCCTAAGTTCTGTGAGTATTGCACCATAGTGGAGGACATAGCTTGTTTTCGATGTCCTTCACTGTGCTGCGGTACTTTCGGTGAAGTGCACTTTCGCAGAAGTTCACTTTCGTTAAAGTGAACTTTCGCGTAAGTGAGGCTTCCTATTACAAGTTTGATGTTGTGAACTTTTGTTCTTGTAATAGGAATCCATACATATATATATATATATATATATATATATATATATATATATATATATATATATATATGTCTCTGTTAGAATGTCAAATGTACATAACATCATCGTTCATACCAGTGAACCCTGAAGATCAAAAAGGCACAACATTGATTGTTGTTATTATGGCTCAGATACCAAAATAGTTACTGTAGCCTGCCCTGATTCCACAACACCTGCTCTCAGAGTAAGTGACTTAGTTTGGTATAAGCTCTAATTATAAACGGGCTTGCTACAGGGACCAGATTCCAAAAGACCTGCTCTCGGCCTGCTGTCAGTATAAGTAGTCACTTGCTCTGAGAGCAAGTATTTTGGAATTGGACCCTGTGCAGATCACTTTCATAATTAAATAGTGATAGGCAGGTTCATAGGTTCATAGGTGTTTACTAGGCTAATGACCACAAGGGCCTTTTTAAGCCTAACCATGCATCCCAAATCACTGACATGTTCTATTACCCTTGAAAAGTACAAGCATGGGCTTGAGAGATGAGCCATTTATGAGTTACTTGTTTGCATTAGAGACATAGGTGCCAAACCAGGGATGAATTTCCGGTTTCCCATCCAATTGTCCAATCTGCACTTGAATTAGATTATGGAGGAACCCTGATTAACATGGATGGGGAGCCTGTTCCATAGATGGGGTAGTCTCTGTGATACATACCTATCTCTCCAGAAGGTCTTATTTATATCACAGGCAAGGTTTAAGTCTTTAGAATGGGTAATTCTGCTACTGTTTGTTTTGGATATGCAGGGGGTCCATCAGAGTGGGGTCTAACAATGCCCTGTATCCCAAGCATAGATCTCCCCCTCAAAATCCTGTAGGAGACAGAATACAGGGATAGGACCTTGAGGTTGTCTGCATAGGACATATTACCTATGCTCTGTATTCTTTTAATGAGGAACCTCTGTCGACATTCCAGTTGTTGGATATGCCTGGTTAGCAAGGGCGCCCGCAGGCAGGTGCAAGGGGGTGCACTTGCACCTCTCTGGAACTGGCTGGCCTGGAGATTAATTTTCTTTCTTTTTTTTTTTTTTTTTATTAGGGCGTTCTTCTTTAAGAATGCCCTTTACATACAGTCGCACAGCGGAGTAGGTGTTTGTGACTTGTTTACGTCTTTTCCATCTGTGCAACTGATGGATTACATTTTTCATCTTCCGAGCGGAATTTGAATTTCAGGAGATGTTTGATATGGACTACAGATGAGACGAGCGTACAAGTGAGAGGTAGGTGTGTGACTGAACAGTGTTTTATCTAGGAGTACTACTATAATATGTCGGCCACGGTGGTGCAGTGGTTAGCATTGCTGCCTCACAGCAAGAGGTTCTCCGGTTCGATCCTCGGCTGGGGTGCCTTCTGTGCGGAGTCTGCATGTCCTCCCTGTGGTCGTGTGGGTTTCCTCCGGGTGCTCCGGTTTCCTCCCACATCCCAAAGACATGCTGCAGGTGGATTGGACACTCTAAACTGGCCCTAGGTGTGCATGTGAGTGTGCCTTCTGTGGAAGGTTGGGTGCCGGGCTGGCAACTCGACACCGTAAAACTCCACTGCCATTCAATGTGCAGACAAGGTGATCCACTGTGGCGACCCCTAACCGGGAAAAGCCGAAAGAAGAAGAATTTTATTGGGTTGGGAGGGTGGTCTAATGGTTAAGGTGTTTGCCTTACAAACACAAGGTGCAGGGTTTGAATCCCACAATGGATAATTGGCTAGGCTTAAAATGGCTTGCAAAGGCAGTTAGCTTAGTACTAATCTATGAACCTATGAACCTATGTCTTGTTAACTGAGAGCTAGGATTACTGAAATGTAGACTTAAGTTGAGACAAGGTAAACAATGGTATGGCTTACAAATACAGGCATACAGAGAAATGTGGCAAAGTACTGGCTGGGACTGCCTTAAGGAAGTTATTAAGAAGGACAGAGACAGTCTTACTTTATGTACACAAATGAGTGCATTTTAGGATATGTACATCAGCAATTGTGTGTTTTTTTTTTCTAACAGGCTGAGCATCTCAATATGTTATGAATCCATATGCAGACTGCTTAGTAATATGGTTACACATATATAGCTTATGATTAAAGATGTACCAGCCAAAAACAACAGGGTATCTACCATACCAAAGTCCATAATACTGAATTCAGAATTCTTAATTCTCAACATATTAAACACTGAAGCAAGAGACAGATCTCCATGTCAAACTGTTCTGAAATAAGACAGTACAGAAAAGATGTAATGCAAGGCTTTACTCCCATTATCCTATGGGTAATGCACTTTCATGCCCTCTGACTTGTAATGCCATTGTCATAATATCATTGAAAATAAATATTGTACTCTAAAGTACATTGTGACTGCAGAGGTCATGTATACAAAAAAGGGAAGGGTATATGAGGGCAAATCACTCCTACATGGGTGGATGGGAAATAATACGCATTTTACTACAGGTGTTGATTTTGATTGCTCTTGAATGATATTTTCATCTGTTTACTTTCTTTTTATTTTACGTTTCAGTATTTTGAGAGCCCAGTACCTTGGATTTGATGTTGCTGTCCCCTTTATAGTAGTATTTGTGTCTCACACTAGGTATCCAAAATTATGTGCACTCCTTTTATGTACAGAGGTATAAGATTTTGGAGAGAAATCTTCACTCATCTACTACAAAGAGGACTTGCTTCAGACATCAGTGTGAGGTTAGGAGTAAAAATCAAATTTCTACATAAATTCTTAAAAGGCAATGAAATCCTTTTAAGAGGGAAGAAATCACCAGCTTAGCTGAAAACAGAAGTAAAGTAAGCAATGAATGAAAAGGTAAAGGTGCATTAGAGAGTTTAGAGTGGGTAAGCAAGATGGTATTGCTGGGGGAGGGAGGACAGTAATAAAGCTGCCACAAAGAAAGAAAATGCGGATCATTCAAAAATATTTACCTGTAGTTAGGCAGCTTCCAGCTATTTGGGACTCTTCCTCCTTTGACATGTGGTACAGCCCAACAGTGCACTATTCTCACTATTGAAAAATTGGCACTCGAAATGCAGAGTGTTAACACCCCAAAAGAGAAGTTCAAAAAGGCAAGGGATAAGCGAATCATTAACATTGATCTTCTCCTTTAAATTTTTTTTACAGGGGTACAAGCCCCCACACTACCCCCAAACTAATGTATATTAACTCTGAGATCCCACAGACTTGTATATAGTAACTCTGCAATCATCATACCTTGGAGACCAGGGGATAGTCTGAGAAATGGCTATCTTGGACATATGTAAGCCCATTTTTTTAACCATTCAGTCTCTGTGTTTCAGGTCTTGCTGTAATGGGTCCTGCCATTTAAAGTGGTTACCCTATTCAATACTAACCTTAATGCACACTATTTCAGTGCCAGCGTGCTCATAATGCAATGTAATGTCCACTGCAATTGTTTGCCGCATCGCCTAGTATTTTTTCAATGCTATTTGTTTGCGTAATCCTGCTTTTATAGTCTGCTTTTGGACGGAGTTGCATTTAAAGAGAGTTGTGCGACCTGACCATCTTTACAGTTCATAAACATTTAACTAAATTAAGAAATAAAATGGAAGTGGGATGAGGCATAGGAAAGCAGTTTGTTTTTTCAGATTTACTTGGGGGGGGGCACAGAAAGCATTGGCGAAGGATTGCTCTATTGTTGAGGCAGGCAAGTCTAGGAATTCTACAGATGGGACATAATTATTAAAAGTTGTTCACCCCTGTACTTGACACAGATAAGGCACAATGCTAGTATGGAAAGGAACCATAGATATTGATGGGGACAAACGGGATAACAGAAGAGTGACAAGGAAAGAAACAGAATGAACCAAGCAGTTATGAGGCACGGCACATGGATTGAGTGAGCTGTATCAGAGTCAGTGGTGACTTTTGATAAACTAATGACAATCACATGTAGACTCTTACTATTGCATGGATTGGTCTGTATGGCTATAGATTAGCAGTAGTGGTTGCCTTGAGCAAAAGTGTATCAGTAAGGGTGCAGGTAACACCAGGCCTATTAGCCTTCTGTTTCAGGGAACATCCTAGCAAGATTCTGCACAATATGCTGGTTATGCTGCTGAATTAATTTTCTCACTGATTTCTCACTGAGCATAAACTGTGCAAGTCCATCCTAATCTTCAATTAGGAATGAAGTAAGAACCTATGGTCATCCTGCATCTGGGTATCTGTAAGGCCTCCCAAGGCACACCTCATAGAAGAGTAACAGATAATCTAAAGGGCATGAAGTGGGAGAACAGTAATGGTGGACAAATGTGTTTCTCTTATCAAAATATCCAATGTTTATGTTGAAGGAGAATTATCAGAAGAAAAGTCCCCAAGCAGTAGAGTGCTAGAAGACTGAATCTATAACTGGTTCAGATTATTATACTCATGGCTGATATTGCATTGGATTTTAGATGGCATGCCAAAATGTATTCTGAGATTGTAGAAGCAGTGAATGGAGGCTTGTTTTCAAAACTGACCTACTGCAACTTACTTTTAGAGTAGAGATATAGCAAATGAGACTTTTGATTTGAAGCTATGCACATCAGAAAGCCCCATAGAAAACATATTGTTTGTGGGGGTGACCCAAGAAGGACAGAGCTTGGAAAAGATTTCTAGGGTAATAATCACCAACAGACAGACTCCAATACGAAAGGCCAGTAGCAAAGATAATGAAATGCTGTGATCCATAAAGCAAGGAATGAATCTTAATGATGCTGAAATCCTCTTTCTGTGTTCAGAGCATTGCAAAGCCTACATCTGGAATCTGTTCACAGCTCTAAAAGTCACATATAGTCTAACCAAAAGTAAGATTTTATGTAAGCATACTAAAGCGTAATGCCTGCATCTTGCATTATGGAGCATGACTCACTGAAATCACACTTCACTGAGATCCCTACCAATTGAATTTAATATGGCATTAATGATAAATCTTAATTTAGCTGCCTACATGATACAGTAGAAATGCAAAATGGTATTTTTTTGCAGATGAGGGGGTTTGGCCACTTACAGCACAACTCCCTACATATAGAGGGACATGGGAGCTTGCTCACATTTTCGTTGCATAGGATAACTTATCATGCTACAAATACAGTAAGCTGTATCTTTTCTCAGGTTTATATTTGACAATACATTAATCTGTTATGCTTTCTGCATGTTAATTAATAAATACTTGAATAAAATGTGCTTTTAGTGAATCCTGTTCAAGGTCCTATTATATGAGTAACAGTTTTATAAGTTAAAGGAAATCAAGATGGGTAAAAAGCACACAATAGAGATACCAACTTGGAAAAAGGACTGGAGGTGCTGAGGTCTGAGAAGAAATGGGCAGTTGGGCATGTTTGCATGGGAAGAGAAAGAGGGATATGGTTTAGATGCATGTCTTTTTTCAAATGGAAAAAATGGATAGATAGCAACACAAAAGGGGATATGGTCTAAATGCTTACTGTTTGGGAACAGAAATGGTGATATGATTTTGATGAATACATTGTCTAGATACAATTGAAATGGCTTGAGTTAAAGCAGAATGTGGAGAAGAGGACATGGGTTGCAGTTAGAAGGAAGATGTTTCAATGCCAAGACTGAAAATAGTACTTGGGGAGAGTGGTAAGACTTTTGTAGGGAGTAGTTTAATGCATTTAAATTGCCTTGGACTGAGCAAGGAAAGTCTGAGGCAAAAGTAGGGGAAAGACAACTGTGCAGAGGATAGCTGCCAGATGAGTGAATCGCCTGGATAGAAAAGGGATCATTCTGTTTTGGCATATGTGTGTGTGTGTGTGTGTGTGTGTGTGTGTGTGTGTGTGTGTGTGTGTGTGTGTGTGTGTGTTGTATGTAAGTAAGAGGGAGGTTAAATGTATGACAGACCCATTCAATATGGAAATGCAAGGAACATGATTTTTTTAATACTCAAATTAAGGAGCGTACCCCCGTAATGAGGTATACTTGAAAGGTATGTCTTGAAGAAGGCATAAGGTTTACCTATTAAAAACAGAAGCTAAAATGGCTGGATTTTTACTGGTGCAATGTGTAATATTACGTGTCTATAACAATATCTGATCAATAATGGGGGGCTGAGGGGATTTGGCACTTTTCTTGGAAGTCTGTCTAGGGTATAAAAAGGTGACCAGTTACCTTAGAGAAGTTATTCTACTGGACTTTCACTATCATTGTAGCATTACCTGGACACAGTGCTGGAATAGAGAAGCTATTCTACTGGACTTTCACTGTCCATGTATCATTACCTGGACACAGTCCAGTTCAGCACAAGTTGAAATGTGTCCTTCCCAAAGTCCCACTCCCAGTCGATTTTCTTTTTCTCAGTACTCGAGTATTTAGTGTCCCTCAGTTAAGGATGTGATGTACTTTATTACATGGTGACTAGTACCTCAAGTGTCACCTGGTGTGCACTTTTTATATTCTAGGAAGTTTCATTAATCTTTTTTTTTGTTTATTGGCTGCAGCAGAACTACATCCCATTTTTTCCGCTAAAAGCAATAGTCTTTTTTTCCTAAAAGCAATACTCCCTGTGTTGCATTATAAGAGATGTACTGCGTAATGCACACTTGCTATAAGAGCAAGTCTGTCTGATTGTTTATGTAACTGAATATAAATTAGGTAGACTGAAACGAGAAGTTTGCATCTTCCAAAATAAGTTATAAATGTGATGTTCATCGTGTTACACTGCTGCAATCATTACACTTGGGTTATCTTGCCGTCAGGCGGTTCCCCAGTCGGCCTGAGTTCCAAAGTCTTCATCCAGCATCAGTTGCTGTTGCCTCCTCCCTGATGTCAGTGTGACAGGGGTATATAAGATGCAGCCGATGCCATTTTCTTCAGTCTTTCTTGCTGCGCGGTGTCTGAAGTAAAAGCAGTTCGCAAGTGCCGGTCGGCCGTCTCCTGAGATTTTCATTCCAAATCCAGAACCGAAGTCTTCTACAAAGCTAAGTACCCCATTGGGGAAACTTTTTCTTGCCTCAGACCGATGTCAGTAAAAGTTAATAACTGTATTTCTTGTGGGAAGCAAATACCTCATAAGGATTTTCATTCCTTTTGTATCCCATGCCTAGGCCCAGACCACGATGTCACTGGTTGTCGGTTTTGTGGTAGGTTTAACAAGCGCACTATTAAACGTCGGTTTGATTTTGCCCAACATTATTTTGGTAGAAAATTAAATTATACCATGCCGTCGGAACTTCCCATGACCGGAATACACAAAAAGCACAAAGACAAGGATAGGCATCCGAGGCCCAAAACTGATGACGAAGCCTCTTCTAGGCCAGTCGCCGGTTCTCCGGTTTTCAGCGAGGCACCTTCGCAGCCCCTGACGACCGCTTCTGTAGAACCACAGGCCACCTCTGACTCCCACGTGGAGATGGCTGGGCCTTCAGACTCACAAGTTATTCAGCCTAATGAGACTAACCTTTCAGAGGGATCCGGAGTAGCTGAGCAACCCACATTTTCAGAGGGTGTCTTCAGACCTACTCAGTTAAGCATTAAACCCTCAGCTAAGTCTAAGCCTCCTTTAAAATCAAAGAAACAAATTCAGCTTTCTCCAGGACAGGCCTCCATGCCTAAGAAACAAATGCTCAAAATGGCCGAAGACTTCATCACTCTGATCAGGGGGTCCCATCTCCCTCCTGATAAAAGGCCTAGACAGGATGCAGACTATGACTCATCCAACCAGGTGTCCATCTCTTCTGATTCATCCTCAGACCTAGGATACTCTTTACCCCCTTATGAGAATTCTGATGCTGAGAAATCAATTCCATCAGCCTCACCGCCTGAGGACTACTCCTTTGGGGAAACCCTACATACCATGAGGGAGCATTTCCACTGGGAAGGCCAGGATTACTCAGAGTCCAAGAAAAGGCTCAGAGACTTCCTTTTATTACCTCAACACAGACCCCTTGCTATTCCACCAGTGTTAGATATTGTGGATGATGTGTATACTGAATCCAGCTTAAATCCTGATTCTTTACCTCCAGCCCCTGTTAAACCTGACAGATACTACAGAGTCCCTGACTCACAAAAATTTCTGTATAAAAGCCCTGTAGCTCACCCTGAAACTATTTCTCAGGGACCCAAAGGAGTTAAGGCCTCATCAGCCAAGAATCCAGTTTCCTCTGACAGAGATTCCAGAGCATTAGACAGATGGGGAAAGAAAGTATATACATCTGCAACTTTAGCAGTGAGAGCCTTAAATTGCCAGTTTCACATGCTAAAATATCAGCAATTTTTACTGTCTCAGTTAAAACAAAAAATGCTTCCAGAATCAGATCCTCCTAATTTTAAAGAAATGCAGGATTTATTGCATGCAGCTGAACAAGTGGGACGGCATACTTTGCAATGTGGTTTTGATTCTCTAGAGGCCTCCTGCAGAGCAGCAGTTACAGGCTCTGTCATTAGAAGACATGCTTGGTTAAAAGAACATACATTACCAGATCATGTTAAAGCAAAATTACCGGATGCACCTTTGCAGAAGGATGTGTTATTTGAAGTTAAGGCAGAAGAGTTATTAAAGAAAATGGAGGATAAGGCAAAATCTATGCAAACGGTGAAGGATTTCTTACAGGTTCAGCCTCCTAGATTTAGCAGAAAATGGCCAACTAAGAATTGGTCCTTTCCAATTACAGACAGACCTCAAATGGGAAGATACAGACATCCAAGAGGTAGAGGTCAAACATAAGGTCCTTACAGGCCTCGACAATGGGTTGCATCAGGCCAGAAAGAAGGGGAAGACAGGCCCCAACCATATAAAAAGCAGCTCCAATGACTTCCCACTACAGCTGACAAACAAATCCCTCTTGGCAGCACCCTTGGTAGGAAAACTGGCACTCTTCTACCACAATTGGCAAATTATCACCAAAGACAAATGGGTTCTCAACATTGTATTTCAAGGTTACAGGTTCCACTTTCATACTCTGCCAAGGTTAAAAGGAATGCCAAATCTGCCACCAAATCAATGGGCAGAGGCTCAAAAACAAATTACAGCACTCATGGATATGAGAGCTATTCAAAAGGTACCATCACAGGAGCAAGGACAAGGATTTTACTCAAGACTCTTTCTGGTACCCAGAAAGAACAAAGCATGGAGGCCCATTCTGGATCTTTCATCTCTAAACACTTACCTGGATGTTCTGAAATTCAAAATGTTGACACTACAGCAGCTTCTTCCCATGCTGGGCAAGAAAGCTTGGCTCGTGACTTTGGACCTCAAGGAGGCATACCTGCATGTCCCTATCAGACAAAACTGCAGAAGATACCTCAGATTCATAGCTGGTTCAATGCACTACCAATTCTCTGCACTGCCCTTTGGCTTATCTACTGCACCCAGGGTCTTCACAAAGTGCCTGGCACCAGTAATTGCATTTTGCAGACAGAAAGGAATTCAAATTTATCCGTACCTGGATGACTGCCTGATTCAAGCAGAGAGCAAGGACATTCTTCTAAAGCATCTGGCATTTGTAAAAAAGTTATTAAGTTGCCTGGGGTACACAGTAAACGAAAAGAAATCAAAACTAGTGCCCTCACAAGAGATTATATTCCTGGGTGCCAGCATGAACACAACGGCCCAGATGGCTTATCTCACGCCAGACAAGCAAGGACAACTGACTCAATACTTTCAATTGATGGCAACAAAGACCCAACTCCCTGCAAGAAAAATTCTGCAGTCCTTGGGTTATATGGCATCCTGCATACTACTAATTCCATATGCCAGACTGCATATGAGGAAACTACAATGGTACCTAAAGAATGTATGGTCTCAGCACTGTCAAAGTTTGGAAACAGTTATCCCACTAATCCCTTGCCTTCAACAGGAGTTTCAATGGTGGGCTCAAGCTTGTCACCTCAACAAGGGACAGCCTTTTACACTACCCACAGCCAGGCAAACACTGACAACAGATGCATTGGATTACGCCTGGGGAGCACACATGGCAGGCAAATGCATTCAGGGCATGTGGCCCACAGAATAAAGGCATCTTCACATCAATCAAAAAGAGATGCTAGCTGTACAAAATGCCCTTATAGCTTTCAAGGACCTGCTACATCCAGGACAACTACTGCTAAAGACAGACAACACCACAGTTATGTGGTACATAAACAGGCAAGGGGGCACTCACTCCTACCCCCTATGCAGACAAGCCATGACCTTGTGGAACACAGCTATAAACCTTCAAGTTCATCTGCAAGCACAATTCCTGCCAGGAGAGAAAAACACACTGGCAGACAACTTAAGCAGAAACATCATGGATCCCCACAAATGGGAATTGAATCCACAAATATTCAGAATGATAACACAGAAATGGTGGAGCCCGGACATAGATCTGTTTGCATCCCCAATAAACTGCCAGCTACAAAAATTCTGCACAAGGAGTTACCATCCACAAGCATGGAAAGTGGATGCCCTCTCATTCAGCTGGGAGAACCTACAAGTATACGCTTTCCCACCACTACCTCTCCTGCCAAAGGTACTCATAAACGCCAGGCAAGAAGAGCCAAAGATGATCCTGATTGCACCAGACTGGCCACGCCAGCACTGGTACCCAATCTTAAGGAGCTTAGCACAAGAACCACCCTGGATTTTGCCTCAAAGCCCACATTTGCTGACTCAGCACAACAATCAAATACTACACAGCCAGCAAAAGACCTTAAACCTAGCTGCATGGAAGATTCCTTAGTCAAGCAAGCAATGCCTCTCTCCAAAGCTGTTATGGATATCATTCTGGAGGCCAGAAGGCCTAGTACCAGGAAAGCCTATTCGGATAAATGGAAGAGATTCTGTGCCTAGAACCAAGCTCACAGCCTTGACCCTCTTGTCCCAAACATTCCTCAGATACTACAATACTTAACTGAGATGCTGGACAAAGGCCTCTCCTTCTCATCCATCAAGATCCACGCCTCTGCCATCTCTGCTCATTACAACACCGATCCACCAATTTTCTCTAATCCTCTGTTAAAACAGTACCTCAGAGGGGCTAAAAACATAAGACCACCCCATAGAGCACCTACTCCAACTTGGGACCTCAACTTTGTTTTGGAAAAACGAACTTTACCTCCTTTTGAGCCAGCTAACACAGCAGAATTAAAATATATCTCTTGGAAAACTGCTCTGCTCCTGGCAATAACATCAGCACGAAGAGTTTCAGAATTACAGGCACTAATGGCAGTGGAACCTTTCCTCATTTTCCACCAGGACAGGGTGTCTTTAAGAACTAACCCTACGTTTATGCCAAAGGTGGTATCCAGTGTGGCTCTAAATCAAACTATTCACCTGCCAACTTTTTATTCTAAACCACAGAATAAAGGGGAGAGACTACTGCACTCTTTGGACATTCACATGCAGTTATGCTTCTACTTGGACAAAGCCAAAGCTTTCAGAAAATCTGAGCAATTATTGGTAGCATATGCTGCAGGAGCACAGGGAAAAGCCATTTCAAAACAGACTATTTCAAAATGGATAGGACATTGTATATGTTTCTGCTACACATACCATGGAAAACCTGTACCTTGCAGCATTAGATCTCACTCCACCAGGGCAACAGCCACTTCAACTGCCTACCTCAGGGGAGTACCTACCAAGGATATTTTGGAAGTAGCAACTTGGAGTTCTGTACATACCTTCACCAAGCATTACCATCTGCCTCTATACTCTAAATCCAAAGCTGGCTTCACCACTGCAGTGCTGCAGGGCCTTATAGCCACCCCTAATGCTTTATAGAACCAGCCACCCTACCTCAGCTTTGAGATTCTACCCAAGTATAATGACTGCAGCAGTGTAACACGATGAACATAGTACAGTTTTGTACCTACCATAAATGTAGATGTTTGAGTGTATACACTGCTGCAGTCCAGGTTATCCTCCCTCCTTCCCCTCTTACTGGTTGGTACGTACCTATGTCTTCTACCCTTACTACCTATGGGGAGTATTTGCTGGTAGCTGTAAGTTGTTTTTTGCTTTTCTATGTATGTTTTATTAGCAATTAGAATTGCCTACCTATTTAGAGGCACCTGATACCTGGGGCAAGAAAAACTGAAGAAAATGGCATTGGCTGCATCTTATATACCCCTGTCACACTGACGTCAGGGAGGAGGTGACAGCAACTGACACCGGACCAAGACTTTGGAACTCAGGCCGACTGGGGAACCACCTGATGGCAGGATAACCCAAGTGTAATGACTGCAGCAGTGTATACACTCAAACATCTACATTTATGGTAGGTACAAAACTGTACTTTTTATATCATAAGGAAGCATTCCCCTCAGATTAATTTTCACAAATATTTTACTGCTCTGTCACTTCCTTCAGCCGTATTTGCTGGTGTTTATCACATCTAGTACATGCAAGGAAGCAGGCAGGATATTTAAGAGTTGTGTCTCTCCTTTATAGTTTGCTTATGAGAATGATGTTGGAAGGAAATGATTGTTTTGATGTAATTTTCTTCCGACCCATGCCAGTTTGAGTTTAGATCCTTCGGAAAATTCATACTAATGCAAAACCTATTATTCTACCAACTTTCTAAGTTTGTAAGGGCAATATTTAAAATCTGTCCCTATTTGTCCCCCCATCATTTTAGGCTTTGTCCAGATTTTTTTGCAAGAGGTTGAGAGGTATGACCTCGGCTCGCAGTTATCTGGATTTTTGTCTCATATTTTCGGTTTGTTTCTCATAAAATTGTGTTTTTTTAGAAAATCATTGAGGACTGAAGTCAGGAAATAATGGTAGACATTTCAGCTATAGACTTCATATATTTCAGAAAATGCATACCAATGAAAAACTTGTTCTACCCACTTTCTAAGGAGGTAGTGGGAGTATGTGTATGACTCGTACCTCTCAACTGTACAGATTTTCATAGAATGTCGAGATTTTTGCCTTATATTTGTGGTCTGTTCCTCATAAAAACTCTGTTTTTTGACAAATCACTAAGATGATCTAAGGATTAAAGTTACTAAATAATGACATGCATTGGAGTTTCAGACTTAATATCCTTCAGAAAATGCATTCTAACACAAATTCTGTTCTAGCTACTTTCTAAATGTGTCCCTAGTTCGGGGCTTTTGTGAGTGTGTGTGTGTGTGTGTGTGTGTGTGTGTGTGTGTGTGTGTGTGTGTGTGTGTGTGTGTGTGTGTATAAGAGGGAGGTAGCATACCCCTCAGCTGTCCAGGTTTTTGCAGAATGTCCAGATTTTTGCCCCATATTCCTCCTAAAAAGGATTGGAGACACCAATTTTAATTTAAAAAAAAAAGTTGTTTTTTTTTTTAAACAAAGGGCATTCCTGTTTAAGAACGCCCGTTGCATCCCGTTTTAGGCGCCAGAACCATAGGGCGAGGAGGAGGGAAGCACCCTCCCACTTTTACAGCTGCAAGACCTGCCTCATGCATGTGCCACATGCTACGTAATTTAAAACACAAATATGCGCGGGAAAAAAAAATGATCGCATCAGTTCCTGGTAGCCACACTAAGTCAACTCCCATGGGTCGGTAAGCTCCATTTCATTTAATTTCTATATGCAGACTGAGCTGTGCTCAGTTTCATTTCCTTCTGCAGAGGTGTGCTCCATTTCTTGAGTGGATCCTGTTTTTTTTCACAGCACATCAAGGCTGTGTGTTTTAACTGGCACATGCTGTGTAGTGATGTGTGGTAGCTAAATGTAGTAAGGGATCTGGGAGTACAGTATGATGTAGAGTGGGTGGGTTGCATGAACTAAGAACTGTATTAGCTGCTTGCTTCTTTTATTAACTTGAAACGTTGCAATGTATTATAAGATGTGAAAGGTAGAGTGAAAGTTTAGATATTAACAGCTTAAATGTTGACAAAATATCTAAAGTTCAAAATATCAACAGTTAAAAATGTCTAAAGAAAAAATATCTATAAAATTGAAATTACACCAGGAAAGGGTATATGACCTTTCCTCACTGTTGCACCACTTCGAAGATGGTATATATAATTAGCAGGGGAAGTGGGAGTGCAACCAAATACTGGTTTGAGATGTGGTTATGTTTTATTAATGTTTTGTGCTTAGATTGCTTTTAACTGTTGGTATTTCGTACATTAGATATTTTTGTAGATATTTAGATGTTTTGATCTGTTGCCATGCACCCATATATATGTCGACTGATTTCTATCCCACATCTTGCTATTTTTTATGTGGATTTTTCTCACATTTTTTCCTTAATTGTGCACATGCTCAAAAATAAATATTTCATTTCTACAAAGGGAAAGGTGGGCTCCTGATTAAAAGTCATTGATAAGGTCTGCACCTGTCATCTGCCCATCTTCACATGTGAAATCTAAGTAGCCCAGCTAATGTAAGCAGTGTGGCTCATCAAATTATATGTCAGAAGCAGGTGCAGATTCTAGCAATTTTCTAAGTTCATGACAGCAATATTTATAATCTGTTCCTATTTATTTTCGGCTTTGTCCAGATTTCTTGCACTAAGATGTTGAGGTGTGTGTGAGAGAGAGAGTGAAATGCCCTAGTTAGCAGGTGGATTTTATTTTCAAGTGCATTTTCAAAGAATTGTAAGCTTCAAGGGAAGAGAAACTTACTGCTGCTCATGCTAAGCCTACTTAAAATGTGCAACTGTTTTGTTTAGCAAATGGTATCACTTGTTTGGTATAGAATTTTTAAAGCAGCACAGCAGGTAGCATACTTGCATCTTGATACAGAAGGCTATAGGTTCTACTCCCACAACATGTAGGTTTGTATTTAAGGAGGTGAAGTGCTACAGTCCTGAGTATGTCCTCCTTTGGATGAGATGCCTAATAACTATGAACTTGTTTTTCAGCTTGCCACCCATTCCCTATTGCAATATACCAGCTTACCATTTTTTTAATATAACGTAGGCAATTTATTCTTCAAGGGCAGCAGGCATTGAATTTGTAGATTAAACACTGAAATATAAATTTGTTTTCTAGCAAAAAACTCTTCAATGGTTTCAGATCTCTTTAATGTGGAATTATTCAGATGACTTTTACTTCTGCAAAGATTCTGCATATTAATTGATATTGGTGGATTGTATGACAGAAGTTTGAGTAGAGTGGCCCTTTATGGTTGAAATGTTCTGAATTGGGCAGGTTGTCATTATTGGTTCATATGATTTGTTTCATTATTTAAAGGAAAAATGTTCAGAACTATAAATTTAAAACACGCTCTAACAAGTGGTGCTGTATTATACAAGGGATATAATTCAATTATTATATAGTATAATTAATACTGTTAGGAAGGTGAATCAAATAACTTTTCCATGGTTTTAAAAATGTGTGCAAGGAGCCTATGATTTGAAAACAGCCCAAAGGTAAACTTACCCTGTCACTGGCCAGATGCATTTTCTTTGAATGCGGGTTTCAATGTTGTTTCAGTGAATGTGGGTTTCAAAGGTAGAGGAGTTTTAATGCTAAGTCTGTTTTCATTGTAAGACTATGGCTTTGTTTAGGTTTAGTAAATGTCTATCAGTGTTTGTGCTATAAAATTTGAAATAAAAGTTGTAAATGAAATCCAAAGATCTGTAATCATTGTAGAAGTAAAGCATAAAACAGTATGCACACTGAGAGATTTGAACAGTGTCTATGACAAATGGGGAGAAATAGCCAAGTAATGGGACACTGGAATGGCTGCGGGTGGGGGGGGGGGTCGTGTGGGCAGGGACAACAGAGGGGTGGGGATGCATGGGTGGGGCTTGGGTTTGCACCCCGTGCAAAAATTACTGCGGGCTCCCTTGCTGGTTAGGTACATACCAAAGGGTAAATTGCACTCAATGATAGGTCTGATGAATGCCTAATACAGTGGAACAGTGACTTCCTTGTACTTAGATACCATACCTTTGTTTATAAGTTGTGCACCATAGAATGATTTCATCACCACTGTAGACATGTGATGATCAATGGCTAGATTACTATCTATGTGTGTCCCTAAGTCCATGACTACTGGGTCAACTCTAAGGGGTGTGATGTCAATATGATAGTTACCAGGGATAGATGACTTCTGAAAGGATATTATTATGCATTTCTTGGCATTTAGTTTTAGTCCATGGCTCTGGCACTAGTCATTTGTCCGTACCAGTCCCTCTTGGAGAACATTTATGCCAGTGTGAGATTCAATGACAGCTCCTAATTTTCAATCATAGGCAAATTTAGTCAATCAGACAACACTGACATTGGCCTTGACTTCTGAGAAGTAAATGCCAAAAAGGAGCAGTTCAAGGACTGATCCCGGTGGGACTCTACTTGTGACTGACCTCTTTGAAGAGGTGGAATCCCTAATTCTAAATTCTTGTTGGGTTCTGTCTGTGAGCCAGTTGGCTATCCACTGGATGACATGCAGGCTTGTACCTAATGTTTTGAGTTTGCCAACAATGCCCGAGTGGGGTATTGTGTCAAATGCCTTGGCCAGGTCAAGGTAGGCAGTGTGAGATTCTGCCCTCATCCATTGCTTTGGTGACCTTCTCAAAGAAGTCCACCAGGTTAAGTAAGCATGCTCTACCCTTGACAAAACCAAACTAAAGATATCCTCCTTGATGCAATTTTCTACTAATATGGGTTGATGGCATTCATGGTCACCAGTTTATGAAGATGAACCTACATAAATTAAGAAACAGTAAATCAAGAAAATAGTTGCATAAATTTGTTTGAAAAGTACATGCATTTTTAACCCCCTTTTCCCCAAACAGACACACACACACACACACACACACACACACACACACACACACACACACACACACACACACACACACACACACACACACACGCACATGTGTGT
>NC_056725.1:1844406202-1844436202 GCF_019279795.1 Protopterus annectens | reverse complement strand
ATATATATATATATATATTGATATATATATATATATATATATATATATGTAGATGTATATATAAATATATATATATATATATATATATATATATATATATATATATAAAGAGAGAGAGAGAGAGACAGAAGGAGATGTATACATGTATACACATATACACAAATATAAATATAATCATAATATATTTATATCTATACCTACACACACAGACCCACACATACACACACACACACACACACACACACACACACACACACACATGCACACATACATAAACCTTTGAGTTTTTGTGGTGAGTTGTATTCTGTGCAGTCAAACTCAGAGACTTGATCCCTCAGTGAGCTGAACATTAGGCATTAGTAGGAGAAACAATTAAATAACATGTGGTTCTTTGGGATTAACTTCACAGGTCTATTGAATTTGATTTCACAGATTAAAATCATTTCTGAATAAATGTGGTCCCTGCTTTGAAATGAGTGATTTATAACTAAAACTTTTCAAAAAGTCATTGACAGAATGCATTGTATATTCAGATGGTATTTAGTTTCAGTTTAGGAACCTCTGAGATCCACTCCTTTGTTTAAAGACAGATGTTTATTAGAGAGTCATAGTCTGATGAGGCATTTAAATGAGATGTATCCAGTTTGGGCAATATACAATGTGTTCAATTATTACAGCACACAGTATGAGGGAAGTACAATCTTGTTAGTGATTTTTTCCAACAAAAGCAGCACATTAAGAGCAAAATCTCATAACAGTTTCTTCTAGTGCTCCCAGTATCTGCTATATTGTTGCGTTATGTATGAGCTGACAGTTTACATGTTATCCATACACAGGCAGTTCTATATGTTGAGCATGCCAGCTGTCCATTTTAAAGGACACTGATACATGCTCAGGTACTAGAGAAACAGAAATGAGATCTGATACACTTTTTCTAGGAACATTTCTCAGATGGAAAATACAGATTGTATAAATAATATCAGCATGACTTTGAACATAAAATGATACAAATATCAGCACGCCTTTAACATAAACTTCTTATGTATAATCATCACAATTCTCAATGCCTACTCGTACCATTTGACTGTCTACTCCTTTCTTGAGTGAGATGGTTCATGGAATTTCCAAATTATGGAACGGTATTTTTATTGTATTCATTTTTCAGAGTTACAACATTGCATTTTTACTTCATGCATTTATTCATTTATTCATCAGGCAGGTGGACTAGTACAACAAATCTTTTATATCTGCAGCTTCAGTGAAATAAAATTATACAAGTAAATAAATCCTACATAATATTAGGTACTATGCCATACTGAAAAGTAATTATGTAGCTATGCACTGTGTGACAGCAGTGTTATGAACCAGTCCTGAATGAAAACAGAGAAGAAAAAAATATATTTTAGTGAATGAAGATGTAACAGAGCAAGTCATCTCTCTTTCTTCAAGGTGTTATGATACACAGTTGATATTAAGTAAAGGGCACAATAGGAATATTGGGTTTCATCTCTATATACACAGGATTTAGATTATAGTTAAAGTTCATTATTTCTGCATTAAGGGGAAAACAAACTCATGATGCTCATGAATGTGATATGAACCAGTTAAACAAATAAATGCAAGTAAAATATTTAAACAGAATGTTTTAATCATTTGTTATATTTTCAAAACAAATCAACATGAGCAACTTTAGAACATGTATACACAAACTATGAGATATACTAACAAAAATAAACAAAAATATAACCAAGATGTTTTCTACTCTTCACATACCTAGTTAGCAAACCTGAGCATAATCCAGTATAGTCAATAGTTCCTTTTGATTAATTAAAATTTCAATTAAAACATGTAACACATATTCAATATTTAGGTTTTGTTTCCATGACATTTGGCTTGTAATAATGCTAATTTCTTCTGTTCAGTTTCGGATACTCTGCATGCAGACTCCCCACTTCTACAGAGTACATCATTCTCCATGCCCTTGCCATGGCCGTTTTTGGTACAAATGCCAGTAACATTTGAATGGTCAGTTTTTCCTTACTCCAACCCACTGCATGTGTCTCTTCCCAAATCTAGTGGAGACTTTCCCAGATATCTCAATCTTTTCTTGAGTTATCTGCCTCTATTTTTGTTGTGTACTCCTACATTTCCAAAACACATGAATCATCCTGTGTCTTCAGCTCCACATCTGCACAATTCAAAATTAGAACAGCATCTGTCCTACACTACTTTGTTGGGTGTGTTATTCTACAAATGAAGGATCCTCATTTGTTGATCCTAAACACATGGCCGTTTCCTAAGATGAAAGGCATTTTCACATATAATTTCTCAATTGCCTTGACTTATTTCCTCATTAATATTTACCTGAATTATCCAGACGACCTCCAGTCTATCTTTTCTTTTAACCCTTCTGTGCTGTTTGATATCTTTATATATTAAGCTCCATCTACCCTTTTTATTGCTGACTCACTTATTTCAGGTACCCACTCTGTGTTTCCTCCCTTGTGCAGTATTCAAGCATTCGACATATATCTTCAACAATATGTTAAAAGTGAAGCTGTGTTAATCCCAAAACTGAGAACAGTTTGGTATTTTCTGTGGAAGAATGAATTTTCCCTTCTGTCCATTAATTTGCCTAATTCCCTTAACTGTTCCCATCCATATATGCCTGCTTCTTCCCATGTTACCTACTCATGACTATTCATTTTATTTTAATACTACCAAATTTCAGATTTTCTTGAAGACAGGCAATTACCGGTACATATCACCTAGTTGATTAATCTCTGTCACACAGTTTTCCCTCTGTATCAACCATAAGTTCTCTTTGTAGTGAACCATAGAGTCTCTTCTCCATAAGTCTGCATCTTTACTCTCTTCATGCAATGTAATCCATTGTGCTGCATTAAATGCCACAATCTGTGAAGGAATATGTATCAAACTTGAAAGGTAGGGGTAGAATTTCTTGTTTTACAATTCTATGATGGCTTGCAACACCAAAATACTGTTCAAATTGGACTAAATCTTATCCAGCAAATGTGGTCAAACCATACTGGGATAAGTCTTATCACAGGTATAATTTGTGGGAGAATTTTAATCTTGATAGCATTTATTTTGCCACCCACTGTGTATAGCCTTCCATCCCCCTTTTGTAAAAGCTAGATTATTTTCTCATAAAGATTCATCAAGTTTCTTATAACCATCCCTTCATGCATATAACCCACTTCAATATCTAGGTAGGTGTGAAAATCCACCTCCTGTATATAATGATCTGCTCCCTTCCTTTCCCCCTCCCACTTTCCCAGAACTGTTTTATTACAGTTCAAGTTCTAGGCCATACATTTTGCTGAATTAGTCGACTACAGCTAACATTATTTGTAGTATCTTAGTGATGTTTTTGGCTATTAAAATATTATCATCAGCAAAAAAGCTGAAACATGGCCTTACCCCAATTTTTTTGCTTCTGATATAATGTTTCAGAAACTGACAAAGGCAATTCTTATTACAGAATTTAAAAGAGAAACTCAATGTCTTATACAACACAGCAAAAAATGCACACAAAAGACAGTTGAAAGTAACTAATGTGAGCATTAAGTGTAAGTTTAAGAGGGGGATCTCTTGATGATTTAAGATTCTTCTAGCGCCCTTAAGCTGATCTATCAAATACAAGATTTAAAACTTTGTTTTTACCTTTGAAAATGTATGTTGTTGTAGACAATGTTAGTAGTAGAAATGTACTGTTTTGTTGTCTTTGGACTGATAGCTTCAAATTGGTGGGGAGGGAAGGGAAAAGCAAATCTTGGGGCAACTCATTATTGCAAAGCATCAGCTTAGTAAAGACAGCAATAAAGTTAATGATGAACTGAATTTCTACTCATGAATAAGGACAGATTCTCAGATAGGCCTGGTAAAACCAGTTTAAGCCAATGCAACATACAAACCATGCTTTTGAAAAATTAAATTTGAAAGCAGTCTAGTATCCTGATTCCCAACAACAAGCAGTATATATATATATATATATATATATATATATATATATATATATATATATATATATATATATATATACATATCTATATGAATAAATATATTTACATTTATATTTATATTAGTGCAATGACTTTTGTCAACTGCATTGTGTTTGACTCATGGACTGCAGATCACAATATAGCAAACCTTGATCCATTGAATATTAAAATGGGAAGGATTTTTCTCCCCTTAGGGACATATGTTAAAACCCACTCTCCAGGGTTGTGATGGATTATAACTAATAATACTGGATCAATTACAAGCCAAGTGACATAGCTCTGTATCTATCTATCTTTCTCTCTTTCTATCTATCTATCTATCTATCTATCTATCTATCTATCTATCTATCTGGGAGGGGGTACAGTTAATTTAATTGAAATACCCATATGTCAACATTACTAACATCAGAAGCAAAATGCTGACACAGTGACAAAGTGAATATTAGCATTCCACTACACTTGCACTGAGGAATATCCTTTGAGCATGTATATTAAAACACTCCAAAAACAGATTAAAGCAAACTTTTATACAGAGGGCAAGCCCTCATTCACCCCCATGTAGAGGGCTGCACCCTGACATGTCCTGATAATTATATATTCACTCAAGCTAACTTCAAAATAGCATAGTATCAGGGAAAGGTCTTATTCCCCTCCCCCAGTGATTGTATGATCATGCATACTTGTTGACCAATCATCTGTTCTGTCAACCATAATGTGTTGATAAAACAAATGTCAGCTTTACATACTGTAACTAAATTTTTCATTTCCATGTCTAGCTGTCTATCAATCTATTTATGGAATATGTTAAAGAATGCAAATCAACCAAGTGATCAACACCTAAAAGTTCAACCCTAAAAGGTTAAAACACACAAAAAAATGAAAACTCTCCCAGAAAATCCTTAAGCATTGTTTACATGGTGGCCAATATGTCTAAGTGAGAACAGCAACTGATGAAAGCTCTGTGACTGAAAACTTTTCTCTGACAGAAAATATCATCAAGAATTTAAAATTTGGAGATACTTGTCAGCTAATTTTACTCATAATAGTCAGATAAAAGAGTTATACCTTCAAGTCCTTCAAAAGCTGTAATTTTTCTGTCAGAATTTCAACAGCTTGGTTAGCAGAGAAGAGAGTTCAACATGAGTCACTCAATAAATGGTACTGAGGATTCTTATGTAAAAAAATACATGCAGTCAATAATATCTAGTATGCAGGATGTATTATTTAAAATAGACAAACTGGATACCAAACCAGAAAGTTTCAAAGAAGAGACCAGAAAGAAAGTGGAACATTTAGATTTTTTATGAAACAACAAAGTGCACAAATCAACAGTATGGAAGAAGTTTTAAATTATTGTGAAGGAAAAATAATTAAAGATGAGCCTCAGACTAAATTTCTTTTAAAATATAAATACTGGCTCATAGAAAACGATGATTTAGAAAATAGACTGTGACAAAACAACATTAGAATGTATGGTGTATCTGAAAAGTATGACAGAGACAATGTAATAAACTTCTTAACAACCTGGCTATGTAAAACTTAATCATTTAGAATTGAAAGGGCACACAGATCCCTGAGAGCACCTTTGAAGAAAGAAAACTTACCACCATGTTCAATTATAGTTAAGTTCATGTCTAGCTTAGAAAAAGATCAAATACTAAAAACAGCATGGTCCAGCCCACCTATTAAAATAGGTGAGCATGTAGTCAGACTTGATAAAGATTATTTGAGTAAAGTAATGAGTAAAAAATTATATTTACCACTGATTAAGGAAGTTGAAAAGAACAATATTAAAGCCACTTTGGTGTTTCCTCCTAAGATTAAATTATTTCTTTCTGAAAAAAAAAATTAACACACTGGGGGAGGCATTCACTTGCTAACAGCAATAACATCCTTAATAATACTGAAGAAATGGAAGCAACAGTATATACCACAAGAGCAGAATTCCTGGAAAAAATGTGTATCTAAAATTAAAAATGCTTAAAAACAAGTGGCTTTTATTATCTGATTGCAGGACCTTTATTTCCTTAAATGATAGATTTGCCATTTAAGTAAAAAGTTTGTACTGGAGTTTAAGCTTTAAAACAGATGTAAATATTAATTTATATTTTAAGCTAAAACATTTTTCATGATCTTCTTCTTCTGTCTTTTCCCAGTTAGGGGTTACCACAGCAGATCACCTGTCTGCTCATGATTGGCAGTGGAGTTTTACGGTGTCGAGTTGCCAGCCCATTGCTCAATCTTCCACAGAAGGCACACACATGCATGCCTAGGGCCAATGTAGAGTGTCCAAGCCACCTACAGCATATCTTTGGGATGTGGGAGGAAACTGGAGCACCTGGAGAAAACCCACACAACCACAGGGAGGACATGCAGACTCCACACAGAAGGCACCCGAGCCGAGAGTCTAACTGGAAAATCTCTTGCTGTGAGTTGGCAACGCTAACTGCTGCACCACCATGGCCACCCTAAAACTTTTTTTTATGATAAAGACTATAAATGGTTAGTTTTACTTTATTTACAGTGAAAGAGTTAATATATCCCATTTAATTAAATGTATAAGTGTATTTTAAATGTTAAATGTTTTCTGTAAGAGAATGTCATTAAATTATAAACAATAGAATTGGTAACCTTAAGATTATATGTTAAGACTTTTATTTCATTTATCTTTGCTTACTATGTACATTGCTGGGTTAACTGAATGTCAGATCTAAGTGATATGATAATTGGAAGTGGTAAAGTGCTGATGATTTTGTTTTTCTTTGTTCCTGTGTAACACATTCCTTTCATTGGTCATTAATGAAGCAAATAACACTTAGAGAAAGCTTGAGAAAAAATGAGTGTTCCATTTGTGTCAGAATGCTGGATTCTTCCCACATTGAGCTGTTCTTAAGAAAATCTTGGTCAAATTCTGTCACTGATGTCTGTGAAAACAGAAAGGAACTTTATTTTTCTCTCTTTTTTTCAAGAATATATATATATATATATATATATATATATATATATATATATATGAGATCTACTCAAAATAACATATTTTTTCTTTTTTCATAGAAGTACAGAATTGGTAAAACAAAAGCTAGAGAAATGTTTTATATTGAGCTGTTGATGACATATAATTTGCTTACAATTTGCTGAATGTTAATAGCTTATGTTGTAGTTTTGTTAGCTCTCACTGCACATATTAATGGAAAGAAGTTAGATGCTTGTTCCTAATTACAACAGCTTAAAAGAACTAAGAAGAATACAGCGGAAATTGGTAGCTGCTGTGTGTTGTGAGTTGTCATTTTCACATACTGTAATCAAACTCTGATGTCAGGATGTGAATTTAACTCAGAACAGCAGTTCAAAATGGCTAAAACATATATTCAAATTATACAAGCAGGAATTTGTTTATATATAGTCAAGATTACTTGTATTACTAGAATTAGTAAGAGTAAAAAATCTTATGAATAATATACAAATGCAAAAGGAATTAAATTATTACATAAGATTAATAAAAGAGCACTATCAGTAAGCTAAACATATATACACATACTACAATCCCCAATAGAGAGCTGATAATTAAATAACTCTTTGATAGTGGATTTTAGAAATATGATATATATATAGAATATGGTAAAATATTAATGCAAAAAAGACAGAAAAAATGTATTTAAATAACAAACTGCTTATAAAAAAATGTCTATTACATATACCTGCATATGGCAGAGAAATGACTGTATAAGGTCTCATATCATTTACATAGAAAATCATATAAAATATTTGAAAATAATCTAAACGCTGAAATTTGAAGTTTGGCCATATGGACTTTGAAGCTTTTACATATTGTATGTTATTAGAATCACTAAGACTGCAGAAAATAACTAATTTCAAAAGTCAAAGCTGAAATTTGAGTGCTATATTGCTGAATCAGTACATCCATTTTGATAGAAAATAAAGTAGATTTTTCAATATGCTTGAAGCCAGGAAGGGAGAATGACATTTGAATTAAGCACATTGTAACTTATGAATACAATATAGATTGCAAATATTATTTTTTTTTTTGTCTTTTGACTCCACAGAAATAGTAATACAGTCTCTTCAATCTAAGTAATGCACCTGTTTTATGCAGTAGTTTAACAAGCTAAAGGATTTGTTCATATTTTGTTACTGGTCACATTAAGAGTGTTATACAATTTTGAAATACAGACATTTGTACTACAAAAATTAATTCAGAGTTTTTGTTAAACCTATAAAATATGTCTGCGCCTTATAGCATGTTAAATATATATGTGCATTTCAAAATTCACCGCAGCTTCCAAATAAAACTTGTAATTCACAAAATGAAGCAGCTTTTCAGGCAAAACAGTAAAGCCCTGAGCAGGGCAAGTTTAGAAAATTGTGAAAAAACCCACGGATGGCTCAGCACACTTCAGTTCACTATATTCTACAGAAACACAGCACATTAACGCACCACCATACATTTACATTTTAAAAATCCCTTCCTCAGATGTGAGCTGTTAAAACTACTAGTGCTTTTATACCATTCACTTAATTACATTGATTAGATTAATGAATTAATTGAAAGGTTAATTTAGTTTAAAACCAAAATCTTTTCTTGTTGCATCTCTCTGTGTTGCCACAATTAAAACACATTTAACGTCACAATATTTGATGAATAAATATGTATGAATAAAAACATGTTTTAAATAAAAATCCGTAAAACACTTGACTGCAAAGAATAAATTATAAAGTTAAAATACTATTAGAAACACATTTAGTTGGACTCAACTGTTAAAATTACCAACTTGAATATTTGCTTTAAATGAACTTGATACTCTATCTAGTGGACAAATTGGGAAATCACAGGTATTATAAAAACTGCATTGCAAGCCAAAGGCAAATTGTTTAGGCTCACTCAGTTAAAAGAATGTTAAAAACAGGAAAATATAAGGGAAAAATAAGTTCAATACCTTTGATAAATTAGTGTAACACTTCTGTTCATAACATATTACAAACCCAACTTTTTAATAAAAATACAAATACAAAAAAGTTTAAAGACCAACTGTAACTATTGGAGAACATGGGTAAAAACATGATAAAATTAACATAAAATGCAAATGCATATCACCTGTGAAGCATTCTATATAGGGAAGACAGAACGCAAGCTTAGGAAAAGGGTATATGAACATATGTATGACCTAGAAACAAACAAACAGACTAATGCATTGTACAAACACAAACAAAGCTGTGAAAATGCATACTATACATTTTTTGTGATAGAAAGGGTGGAAAAGAGTGGCAGAGGGGGTTTATGGGAGGAATGTTTGGAGTACAGAGAATTATGGTAGCAGATAAGTTTGGAGGCCAATAAGCCACCGGGTCTCAATGAACATATCTCCATAGCCCCATTATTAAAATTGAGAGCAGCAAAACTGTGATATGCATTTGCACTTTATGTGAATTTTATCATGTTTTTACCCATTTTTTTTGTATTTGTATTTTTATAAAAAAGTTGGGTATGTAATATGTTATGAGCACAAGTGTTACACTAATTTATCAAAGGTATTGAACTTATTTTTCCCTTATATTTTCCTTTTTTTAACATTCTTTTAACTGAGTGAGGCTATAAAATTTGCCTTTGGCTTACAATGCAATTTTTATAATACCTGTAATTTCATGACTTATCCACTAGATGGAGAATCAAGTTCATTTAAAGCAAATATTCAAGTTGGTAATTTTAACCATTGAGTCCTACTAAATATGTTTCTAATAGTATTTTAACTTTATAATTTATTCTTTGTAGTCAAGTGTTTAAGGATTTTTATTTAAAACATATTTTTATTCATACATATTTATTCATCAAACATTGTAACATTAAATGTGTTTTAATTGTGGCAACACAGAGAGACGCAACAAGAAAAGTTTTTGGTTTTAAACTAAATTAACCTTTCAATTAATTAATTAACATAATTAACATAATTAAGTGAATGGTATAAAAGCACTAGTAGTTTGAACAGCCCACATCTGAGTTAGTGATTTTTAAAACAAAAATGTATGGTGGAGCGTTAATGTGCTGTGTTTTTGTGGAATAAAGTGAATTGAAGTGTGTTAAGCTGTCCGTGGGATTTTTCACAATTTTCTAAACTTACCCTGCTCAGGGCTTTATTGTTTTGCCTGAAAAGCTGCTTAATTTTGTGGAATATATGTGCATTTCTCTTTTGTTTTATAATGTAGTATGATAAGATTACCTGTCACCTAGAAGTTTACAGATGTCTTTATCTCATCAGGTCCCACTCTTATGATTATTTATTTAGAGATTTGGTTATAATAATGTTGAATGAGTGAATAATTTGAAATATCTAATGGACAATTTATACTACTATTACATAAATAGGTATATAGTACACTATTTGTTGGATTACTTAATACTTGATTAATAGAAGACGATTTTATGTAGTAATGGCTGAATAGTTTTAAATGGCAAAAATATATAAATAATTGAATAATCTCTTATTATTTTGACTTATATATAATATTTTATTAATTATTTATAAGACACTGTAGCTTATAGATAGTTTTTGATGAATTTCTAGGTATTGGTAGTGATCTACTTCATAAGGTCACATTATTACAAAGTCAACTGGCAAAACATCAAGACCATAACAATATAACTATAATAACATTGAACTGTCAAATTAATGAAACGTGTAACATTGAAATATGTACTGCGCATGTCAGGCAGTACATGGACGACCTACATACAGCTCACCCTACACTCATAACAACAGCTATTCCACTGAATCTCAAAATTAAACACAAAACTATACTTCATGAACATTTTTTGTAGGGGGACAAGCCCCTGTGCACCCCCACACCCCCTGCAAATTATACATACTATGAGATTACACTTCAGTGGGGAAAAGGGTAAATTTCCTGATCTCCACTGCATTGCAATCTCCATTCAATAATGCTGAAAACTTACAGTTGTTCCATTAAATGCTGAGTTTAAATGGAGAAATGTCTGTTATGCATCCAATGCAATCTCCAACCAAGATGTTCAGTTACTGCCTTACATGAGCATTATATATTATGATATAACATGTTTTGTTATTGTAACATTATGATGTCATCAGACTTATGCTAGTCTTGTCTCAATTTTATGTAACTCAATGTTTTAGTAATGTGACAATATGAATTGGATCCATTGCTAGGTAGAGAGAGACAGTATAGTATTTTGACTACTGGATAGGCAAACTAGAAACTTTGGTATCCATGGTAGGTTGTATTTTATTAGCAATATATACAGTTATAGTTGTAGACTTGTCTTTATTTTTATGTACAAGTTTTAGTAGTTTAGCTTATAGAAAAGAAGAATTCAAAAAAGTGGAATGTTAAGATAGTGTTGAATTAATGCATTGGAGTCTTATAATATAATTAAATTAACATGATGGATAAATGTATCATATTATCTTTTAAAACATAGCTTTTTATATAAACAGTATGGAAATGTTTAATCTTTTGTCTATTATTATAAATGGATTATCTAATGGCAACAAAAATAAATCATTAATGAGATATATAAAATTAAATAGAGGTGGCATTATATTTTTGCAAGAGACTCACTTTACAGATAAAGATATATAATATTTAAGTAACCTAGGTTACAAAATGTTATCATCTGCTTCTTTCATCAAAAAAGGACAGGAATTCCTATACTTTGGAGAAAATCTACTGCAATGCCTAAGGTCATAGAATCCATTAATGATCCTAGAAGAATGTATAGATTTGTAATAATTAAATATAATGGCAAACTCTGTACGCTAGCTAATTTTACTGGATCCCTGGAATAAGTGCAAGAGTGGCTAAAGATCAGTTAAACTTACTACAAAGTCATTGGAGGGGTGGTTTAATTTTAGCAGGGGATTTTAAATGCATATTTAGTAGAGAAGATACACATGAACAGACAATACTGAAGTACTAGCATCAGTTAAAACACTAAGCAGATTAATTAGTAATAATAATTTAGTTGATTTACTGGTAAAAGCAGAAGATAAATCATTGTTCTTCACTCACTGATCTTATGTGCATAGGGTGCAAACTAGAACTGATAGGATTTATGCTTCTATAGATCTACTTAATAAAGTAAATTATTTTAAAAATAATCCTTATCCTTTATCTAATCATAATGCACTAAGTATTAATCTATTAATGGATATAAGAAAATTTCTGATTATTTGTAGAATTCTGGTATATATGAAGAAATTAAAAGAATTTAAGAGTTACCTTAAGGAACACATTGAGAATTTTTTATCTTTGAATGATAATGGTCAGGTTAGTAAATCATACTATGGGACTCCTTAAAAATGCATTTTAAAGATAGAATGGGAAGATGGGCTAGTAATAAAATGAAAGAGTGAGACGAAAAAATGTTAGAAATACAAGATGAAATACATAAAATGAGGTCGGAAAAACAAAGAAATTAATTAATATTGAAGTCATTAAAAATTAATGACAAAATATCAAACAGTTTTAATGCATAACATGAAGATAGCATTCGAAAAACTGAAATTGCAGTTATGCAATGACTTCCAGAAATCTACATAGATTAGCTAATAGAAGTAAGATGTTAAGCAAAAAGGCACAAATCAATAATATCAGAAATCCTCACACTAATAAGCTTACTTTAGACACAAAGGAAATGCTCAATATTTAAAGAAATATCAGGATCTTAATAAAGATAAAAATAATAATCCTGATGATTACAAAATTCACAATTATTTAAATAAAAATGTTACTAATAAACTTAATGACCAGCAAGTAGCTCTGTTGAATAAGTCTATTACCTTGATAAAAGTTAAAGAAGATTTAAAAACAGGAAAAATGATAAAGCTCCAGAGATAGATGGTTTAAGCATGGAATTACATAGTCTTCTTCCATTAAATATTTTAGAATTACTGAGTGATACTATCCGGATAATTTAGAGTGACAAAGTAATTCCTCCATCCTGGACTTTTTCTGTAATCTGATCTATATTTGGATCTATATTATATGCTTGAAGTTTTAAAACTTCAACACTCATATGATCGACACCATATGAGCGACGTTTTAAAACATCGAACATATAATAAAAAGTAAACAAAAACAAAAAAAAAATACATGAACACTCTGAGCAGGGGAGGCAAGCCCCCCTGCACCCCCACCTCCTCCGCTACTTAAATATACCAACTCCAAGATCACACTATAGTGAACTAAAGGGAAATATTCCCTATGGTGATCTCCATCGAAATGCTTGACCTTTCAAAAGTTTGCTGATATGGTGTCAACCATATGAGACTCGAACTTTTGAAAGTTCGAGCTTCTGATATAGACCCCCTATACATAAACAAGGAAAGGATTATAAATTAATTTCTTCATACAGACTTATTTCATTATTAAATATAGGCTATACAATATTTGCTTCTATTTTTACTACAAAATTAAGAGATACAGTAGATAAATTAATTAATAAAGATCAAATAGGATTTATAGTCAATAGGTTAATGAATGATAATATAAAAAGGGTAGTAACTATCGTAGATTTTGCAAAAAGGAATGAACATCACAACTGGCCATAATTAACATAGATATGAGAAAGCTTTTCATTATGTAGATTGGAACTACTTGTTTAAAAGTTTAGAAGCATTTGCATTTCCAGAAATGTTTATTGGAATATTAAAAAAACCTGTATAGATACTCCAAAGCACATGGTAAAATTGGATCTTACATTTCACAAATATTCATTTTAAACAATTACTAGATAGGAAGTTTAAATGTAAATATAAAAAGACTTGGTAAGGAAACGTAGTAAAATATTTAGGAATAAAAATCTATCGATGTGAGTAATATTAATAATAATTTTGAAAAAAATAATTGGAGTGTTACTTCTTATTAAAAATATATATATTTTTTTTTACTTTTGAGGATAGATTAGTATTTATTAAAATGATTATGTTACGCAATATGATATATATTGTATTCAAGTGCTTTAATACCTACAAAAAACTTTTAAAGAAAATGGAAAAAAATGTTAACTTCATTATCATGGTATCCTAAAAAGCTGAGAATTGCTTATAGAAATCACATAATATTATGGGAGTATGGTGATTTTAACTTTCCAGATGTATAATCTTATTATATTGCTGCAAATTTTGACTTTATTATATTCTAGATAGACTCAACTTATACTAATCAATGGAAACCATCCAGGAACAGATTATACTAAATTCTTATAAGTTTATTAAATATGACAAATTAGATATATGCAACAATCCTTTCATCTGGTTAACAAAATTTACCTTAGAATGAAATTCATTTCAATCTTTAGACTCAGCATATATAAAATCAATTATTAAAACTGTTAAGAAATATGTTTTTAAAACTCCATTGTTAACAAAATGGATTTTTTTTTGTTTTCCTATTGTACACACCTCTAGATTTAAGGAAACTCAGAAACATGTTAGAATGAATTTACTAAAAATGAATGGATTAGTATTATGGTCTGATTGTTTTGAAAAAGGAAAAACTAAGTTCCCAGAATATTTAATGAAAGAATATAAGTTAGATGAATCTTATAGTCAGTTAATATAATTCATCAGTAAGAAATTAAATGAATTTGTAGATGACATGAGTGAAGAGGAACAGTGCACTATTCCCCCATTATAGGTTCATAGGTTCATACTAGGCTATCTGCCCTAGGGCATTTGCAAGCCTAGCCAGAGTGTGTTTGGCTTTCGCCACCCATTTTAAATGAATTTTGCTATGCCCTTTTCCGAGTTTAGTATACTGTGCCTCTGTCTAACAGTGACACAGAAGTGATACCCGGAGTAAATCTATGATCTCCCATCCACTTATCAAGATTCCTCTTGAAGAGAGTCAATGAGGGACTCTGCCTAACCTGGACTGGGATTTTATTCCAGAGTGAAGGGAGCCTCTGGGTTATGAATCTGTCCTTCCAGCATGTCCTATTTATTTCATTGCTGTGGTTCAAGTCTCTCGAGCATGTAGCTCAATGGGATTTGGATTTTCTGAGGTGCAGCATGTTCATTAATTCCGGATTGGACATGGCTTTACACGTCAGGCACAGATCGCCTCTGAGCAGGCGGTATGCCACTGAGAAGAGCTGGAGTCTCTTTAACTGGGCAGCATATGGCATCTGTTTGAGCCCTTTGATCCTCTTGGTGAGGTACTTTTGGGGTCTTTCCAGTTGCTGCAGGTGTCTGGTAGGGTACATCCCAAAAGGGGCATTGTGCTCAATTATGGGCCTGATGAGGGATGAGTAAAGAGGCATGATGACCTCCCCTGATCTAGATGTGAATCCCTTCATGATTAGGTGGGCTATATAAAATGTTTTTCTACCCACTTTGGCCACATGGTTGCCGAATGAGAGATTGCTATCAACTTGGGTCCCCAGGTCCCTAATTACTTCTTCCGTACTTAATGGATTACCATCTATGTGGTAATTTGTGGGCACTTTGTTTTTGCCGAAGGGGATGACTATACATGTTTTGGCATTTAGCTTGAGGCCATGGCTCTGGCACCAGTTGTCTGTTTCTATGAGGCCCTTTTGTAGGATGCTTGTGTCGGCTGGAGAGTCAATTATGGCACCCAGTTTGCAGTCATCTGCAAACTTGGTCAGCCACAGTCCTTCCATGTTGGCCTGTGCCTCCGAGAAATATATACTGAACAAGAGAGGTCCCAGGACTGAGCCTTGTGGGACGCCAATTGTAACTGGTTTGGAGTCTGACATGGCTCCAGCAATTCTAACCATGTGGGTTCTGTCCTTGAGCCAGTTTGCAACCCATCTAGTGACATAGGGGTTGATATTTAAGCTGGTGAGCTTATCTATAATGCCTGAGTGGGGTATTGTATCGAAGGTTTTTGCGAGGTCCAGGTAGGCTGTGTGGACCACCTTCCCCTCGTCAATGGCCTTGGTGACTGTTTCAAAGAAATCGACCAGGTTTAAGAGGCAGGATCTGCCCTTAACAAAGCTGAACTGGGTAGGATCCAGTGTCTGTAGGTCCCCAATATCTTTATTTATGAGGTCCATGATGATCCTTTCCATAGCTTTGTAGACTAAGCTTGTCAGGCTTATGGGGCGATAGTTTCCAGGATGCACTGAGGCACCACCTTTGTGGAGAGGGACCACTGTTGCTGTACGCCACTCTTTGGGTACATATCCTGTAGTAAGGCTGAGATTGAACAGTAGTTTTATGTTTGGGTTTAGTTCTTGGAGTTCATGTAGGACGCAGCCCGGGACACCGTCTGGTCCCATTGATGCTGTTTTTTTTGCTTTGGAGAGGGCAGCTCTTACCTGAGCTTCTGAGATGTCAGGGGGGCAGCGCTCTGCTGGGATAGATATCTGCCCTTTTGGTGGGGAAGGGGGGGAGAAGTTTGCGCTGAACCTGTCAGCTAGGATGTTGGCAATGTCTGTGGGTTCTGTGTATTTTTTGTCATTTTGGACTAATTCTGAGCATATCTGTGAATTCCCACCCAGGTTCCTAACATAACTAAAGAAAGTCTTGTGATTATCATTAGTGTCCTGTGCAATGTTTCTCTCAAAGCTGGCCTTAGACGATTTTATGAGTGGCCATAGTTTTTTGCTGCTACTGATCAGAGATGCTTTACCTTTTTGGGATTTTGCTCTATCATGTAGTAGCTTCCTCCTTCTATTGTATAGTTTGTTTATGGCTGGGGTCCACCAGACAGGAAGCCTGCCTTTGGAGGATTGGGTCTTGGTTTAGTTTGGGATTGCATGATCCATGCATTCCTGAAGGTGTTCATAGAATGCATTTATAAAGGATTCTGTGGTCTGGACCATATTTTCCAGAGGCCCGGGGGCTTTGAAGGATTCCACCCCAGTTTTGAGGAGTGTGAAATTTGCTTTAGAGAAGTTTTTCACTGTGGTTTTCTGGGCAGGGGCTGGGGTTGGGATGTGACTATCTAGTGAGATTAGTTTATGGTCTGATATTACCAGTGAGGGATAAACTTCTGGTCTGGAGCATAGAGTCCCCATATTGGTGATGATCAGGTCCAGTATGTTTTCCCCTCTTGTGGGAGTGGTAACAAGTTGTTCCATAGCGTTTGAGTTTATAAATTCTAGGAACCTTTGGGCTAGGGTGTTGGAGCTAGAGTAATGCTCCCAGTCTATGTTTGGGTAGTTGAAATCGCCCAATATAATGGTGTTTGGAGAGACCTTCATATTTTGCAGTGTTCTCAGGAAGGCCGAGTGGGGTTCCTGGGTTTGGGAGGGTGGTCTGTAGCAGGCTATAAACTGGAAGGCAGTTTTACCCACTGTTAGTTGCACATGGATGGTCTCTGATGCTTCGTGCTGTGCCACCAACCTGGAGGTGTGGGTATCTTTGACGAATATTGATACTCCCCCTCCTTTTGTGGTTCGGTCCAAGTTTTGGGGCCGAAAAACATGGTATGAGGTATAACCTGGTAGTGCTGGGGTGCTCTTGGGAGCCTTGAACCAGGTTTCTGTTACTGCACAGTTTTCAATGTTCTCCATGCTAAGGAGAGTTTTGAGTGCGTGCATCTTGAGGTTTAGACTTCTGGCATTGAGTAGCATTACTCTTAGTTTCTTATCCTTTTTGATACCTATGGAGGTGGGTTTGTCATTTGAGCCTTGCCTAAAAAAGGCACTATGGGGGTGGCAAGAGCCTTTGCCAATATCTGAAAGCCCAGGGGTGACAGGTGCAAGCCGTCCCTAGTGAAGCATTGTGGCTTGTCGAGCATGTCATCCCAGGCTGACAGGCATCGGATCCCCTTTGAATTACACCAATACTTAAGCCAGTTGTTGAAATTGATCATCTTGTCTTCATATTGTGGCATCATTCTTGGTGAGGGTAAGATGCTACTCAAGGTCAGGGTCATACCGGCCTGGGCTACATGCTCAGAGAGCTCCTCTATGTCTCTTTTCATGTAGTCCAGGGAGGTACATCTCAGGTCATTCACACCAGCATGGACAATGACTGAGTCATATTTGTACTTGCCTTGGAGTGACCTGAGTGCTTGTGTTATGTAGCGGATCCTAGCGCCCAACAGGCAGCTCACAGTGACCTTCTCCTTGTTCAGCCTGGTGAGCGGGACGTCAGTGTGCCTGACGATAGAGTCACCTATTACAAGTGTATCAGATGTGTTGTTCAGCCTTAAGGGCTGTGACTGTTCGGCACACTGGCTTTGTCAGCTATGTGTTGCACATGTTTTGTTTTGGGGTAGTGGTTGCTTGGGTGTCTGCTTTGGAGGTCTCTGTTGCTTAGGCAGATTTTTATTTAGAGCCTCCGAGTATTTTTTTGTGTGTTTATGTGTTTGGTTTGCTGTCGTGGTAGGTCTATGTGAGACTGGAATTGTAGTGAGTGTGGTTTCCTTCTCCTCCTGACTGGTTATGCCATTACTGAGTTGAGAGAGATTAGCCTCCAGTTTGGCTATATGGTTGCATCTCTCACATGTGTTGGAATTTGTTGGGAGGAGGAGAGGGTTGTCTGTGTACATGAGGCAGTTGTAACATTGCCTCAAGATTCCCAGATTCACCAGCTGGACAGGAGAGGAGATTGACAATTGACCTTTGGACATGCTAGAATAGTATTGGGAATTCATTTATAATTGAAAAAAGGGCCAATGGGGAACAAGGTACTCAAGGGGAGTTTGTGAGGGTGTAGTGCTTTTATTTTTTTAGTGCTGACTTATATAATTGCTTTAGTGAGCAAGTGCCAGGCTTTAGAGTAGGAATAGGGTGTTTATTATTTATTATTTATTTATTTTACATTGTTAACCGGGATGGTCCGACTGGATACATGTCCTTTTTCAGCGGAGGCCCGGGGAGAAAAGCTCCAACAGAGTTACATTGATAATTAGGTACAGTAAATGAGCTGAAAGAACTTAACAAAAACATAGGCTATTTACATACAAGTACAAGACTGCCATTACTATTTCTGAGATTACTACAAATGTAACATTAATAACATATTCAAATAACAAGTAATCCAAATGGAGTGAATGCTCTACAATGAACAGCAAAATGAAGTGAAAAGCACAAACTGAATGTTCGTAGAGCAAAACAATGGTGAGGAAACAGATTACTCAAAAATACACGTGAATCCAATAAAGTACGCTGATCCAAAAGATGAAAAGAATCCAAGAGCCAAACTTCAAAGGGACAGTGCCGATTTTAGATTAGGCCAGATTTTTACCTGGCCTAGATACAATGCTAATGTTGGTAACAATAGTGTTGCAGCTAGTACTGGACTCATTACAAGGAATGTTACAGTCCCGGACAATGTTGTAAATTCAGTTAATGGCTCTGAGAGTGTTGGTTTAGTCATTTCTGATGTTATACCTAAACATGACAGTATGAATGTAATTTCTACCACTGGTTTCAGTGCTGATGCTGTTAATGATAATGACATTGTTACAATACCTCCAAGTAACAATGAGGGGGACTGTCCCCCACCCCTTGACCCTGTTGTACGTAGGAAAACTTTTTCTTCAGCGGTTGGAAGGGAGGGTGTGCCCGCCAATGTTAGTGAGGGACAGGTCGCTACTTCCTCAAGGGGTTCCACACAGTCCACTGATAAACTCCCTTTTACCATCAAAACCTACACCAGAGAAGAGAGGAACAGGTCCAACAGCAGGGGACGCCACAAGAGGAAGTTATCCCCGGACACCTCCTCCAATCGGCGTATCAAAAAGATGTGGGAGAGAAAGAAACAGAGTTAGTCTTTAATTTGTCCAGTCATAGTTTGAGTGATTTTGAGTTGCAAGTACTCTCCAAAGGCCTTACATTTATTCCCAGCAGGTATAGTAGATCCGAGGAAACATTGAAGGACTTCAAATTATTTGTCAGGAATCTTTCTTTAAAAATTTTTTTCAAGGAGTCAGATCGCATGTTACCTAATGGAGTGCTTAAGAAACCCAGTACGTTTGTTCCTCCGGTTCACCCTCTAGTTGCAGCTTACAGCAAACTAGTCGAGGATGAACTTTACAGTATGAGGGGCAGGCAGACTCCACACTATAGGTGCAGGCATAATTTAAATTTCGAACAGAGAAGAGCTTTAAATACCCTGTGCAATAATCGTGACATTACTATACGCCCTGCTGACAAAGGGGGAGGGATAGTTGTCTTTGATACAGATAGATACAACACAGACATGACACATATGTTGATGGATGAGAGATTCTATGAATCGATCAATGAGATTAAAGTGGATGTCATTATCCACAGGGTTCGATCTTTACTCCACACCCTACTTGACAATGGTGCCATTGATCAAGCACTTTATGATTTTTTACATGTTGCACACCCACTAGTACCAATTATTCAAGGGCTTCCCAAAATTCACAAAGACCCGGTTGTGCCTCCTATGAGGCCGATAGTTGCGGGCAGAGGTTGGTCTACTGAACCCCTCTCTATTTTTGTTGAGACCCAATTGAGACCTGTAGTTGAAGCGAACATGTTTATTCTTAGAGACACCAAACAATTTTTGTTGGATCTTTATGGGTTTGTGAGTTCCTGCACGCAGATAGATGACCTGATTTGGGTAACGATGGACGTCCAGTCCTTGTTTACCGTTATCCCCAACGTGGAAGGGTTGGATATGATAGATACTCATCTTAAGAGATTGGATTCTCCTTTCAACATTGATTTGGTATTATCTTTATTGGGGAAGGTCCTTGATTCGAATGTCTTTTGTTTTCAGGAGAGATTTTACCTACAGCGGGATGGCGTAGCTATGGGCACTTCTTGTGCAAATAGCTACGCCAACCTAGTAATGGCTGAATGGGAACATGCACATCTTTTTAGGAATGAGTTGTACAAATCTTTTGTACCTTTCTACAGGCGTTTTGTGGACGACCTGTTTTTAGTTTGGAGTGGTACCCCAACACAATTAAATGAATTTTTTGGATTAATCAATGATTCCGTATGGTTCCTTAGTTTCACGATGGAATGGTTGTATGTTAGTATTCCATTTTTGGATGTATTTGTGGAGAAATTACCAGGAGGGATTGTCAACACTGGACTGTATAGGAAATCCAGCCACAGGAATACTCTGTTGCACCGGTCCAGTATGCACCCTGGCTATGTATACAACAATGTAATCCATGGACAGTCCATGCGCATGTCAAGGTATATACCACGTGATTCTGACTTCACTACAGGGTTGGAAGATCTGGACAAGAGATTTAGGGAACGTGGCTATAGTGCATTAGATGTCAGCAAAGGAATGGAGGGCATAACCACTTTGAGAGAAAATCGAGCTATGCCCTACTTCTCTGAAGGGGCTTCCAGGGTCTATGTTGACAATATAGTCCCACAACAGCCCTGTGCCCATTCCATACATGGTAACAATGTACTGTTCCCCATTTATTACACTAGAGATGTTGGTGTTATCAAAGATGTCATTATTAAACATTGGCATGTCTTGTCTGTTGATCCTATTGTCAGGGAATTGACTGGAGACAGACCTAAGTTTGTTTATCGTAATAAGAAGAATATTAAGCAGCTACTATGTTATCCAAAAACATGCACATCTGGCTCACACATAGAGGGACCTTATATGGTACCCTGCCACAGATGTAATTTTTGCTCTTACATTCTTCCTGATCCAGCTTTTAGATTTCCCCATGGGACAGGAGTCTATACCATCCGAGTGAAGGGCAGTTGTATGTCTAAGGACGTAGTTTATCTAGCATCCTGCACCACATGTCAAGCGTATTATATAGGCAAAACAAATCGTGTATTGAGGGATAGGATACGTGAACATGTGTATCATATCAGAAAAGGCCATTCCTTCAATGCACTTGCTAAACACACTATAGATTGTGGATCCGACCATGAGTTTAGATTTAGGATCCTTGAGCAGATTTCTAGGACACACAGGAGGGGTGACATTGAAAATTATACGGAGAATCGTGAGATTAATTGGATTATTAAATTTAGGGCTGATTTACCCCCAGGACTTAATGGTAAGGTCCCTTTACGCCCATTATTAAAGTCCAGGAGGTTTAGAACTTTTAAATAAATCATTGTCTATTTTAGCTGGTTTTATTTTTATTTCATTAACTATGTATTATGTAAGGCAGCTTTCAAAGTATGTCTCTTTAAATAGAGTTCATCTCTTTGGCGCCCTTTTTTGTATTTAAACTGACTGCTTTCTTGATTGATTTGTAATTTGGTCTGATGAAGCTACCTTAGTGAAAGCGCTTACCATATTTTATTCGAATAAACCTGCTTTTTACTACACTGAAGATCTTGGATTCTTTTCATCTTTTGGATCAGCGTACTTTATTGGATTCACGTGTATTTTTGAGTAATCTGTTTCCTCACCATTGTTTTGCTCTACGAACATTCAGTTTGTGCTTTTCATTAATAACATATTAGCAAGGACGGTAGTCAGTGTAATGACATAGAGTTAGACAGGATACATATTTCTTTATCACAGTATACAACGTACTTATCATCTTAGCTAGTTGTTTATGTTTTAGTTAATGGCACAAAGCTAGTCTGGGTTTGAGCAAGGACATAGCCAGTGTGACTTGAAGTGGAGTTTTAGACTATTTTTAAATTGACTTAGAGAAGTTGCAAGCATGATGTTATTTGGGAGAGAGTTCCATATTTTACCAGTGGTGTTGGCAAATAGCGCGTCACCACCTAGGTTGAGAGATTTAGTTGTTTGGACAAGGAGTCTGTTTGCTGAGCGAAGGCAGCTTAGATTGGAGTAGGGAGTCATTAAGTTTTTTAGTGCTGGGGTATTCTCAGGTTGTTTAAGGATTTTGAAGGCCTCTATGAGTTGGGACTGGTGAAGAAGGTGTGGGAATTCTATCCATCCAAGCTTTTTCAGGTTAGTACAGTGGTGTGTTCTGTAGGGTAGGCCTGTAACGAACCTGGCAATGTGATTATAGCAGGATGAGAGCTTGGCCAGATCAGATTTGTTAAGGTGAGTGAGGACAGGAGAGGCATATAGTAGGGTAGAGAGAAGGTGTGAACGGGCTGTGGCTGCCCTGGCATTCGGGGTAAGGAAGGCTTTAATTCTATATAGGGTCCCAAGTTTCTTGTTGACTGACTTAATGGCTTGGTTGATATGTATATCAAATCTGAGTTTATTGTCAGTGTTTACTTCTAATAGCTTTGTATAGGTGTCTGGGGAGATGATGGTCCCATTATTGGATTTTATAGTGAAGTTTTCAGTTGGAGATCTATTGGTTGGGTAGAAGAGAAGTAACTTGGTTTTGTTTGGATTTAAGATCAGGAGATGGTTGGCAAGCCAGTTTTCGACTTTGGTAAAGCTATGTTGGGTGGTAGTTAGTAGATTTGCAAGAGAGGCATTGGAACATATTATAGTCGAGTCATCTGCATATTGAATGCAGGTGGCTTTAGGGATGACTGTTTGGAAGTTGTTTATGAAGACTGAAAAGAGGAGAGGTCCTAATATGGAACCTTGAGGAATTCCTATGGTATTTGGTAGTAGGCAGGAGAGCTTGTTTTGCCACATTACTGCTTGTTGTCTCCCAGTGAGGTAAGCTTGAAACCAGTCAAGGGCTGGAGTATCTAGATACAGGGTTTTTAAAGTATATAGAAGTAACTGATGGTTTACCATATCGAAGGCTTTCGATAGGTCCAGGAAGAGAGCGGAGGATATTTTTATTATTCGGTTAAGATTAATGTTTTCAGTAAAAGAGAGGAGGGCAGTGGTTGTACTATGATGGGGTCTGAATCCATGTTGAGAGTCTGTGAGTAGTTTATTTTGGGTTAGATAGAGCATTAGTTGGTTGTGCATGCACTTTTCCATAATTTTGGCAAGTGGTGATAGTATGGCTATAGGTCTATAGTTGGATAGTTCTGTGGATGAACCTTCTTTGTGGAGTGGAATAACATAGGATATTTTCCAAATTGAGGGATTGAGGCCTCGGTTATGGTTCTGTTAATTAGGATTGAGATAGGGTAGGCTACGACATCTGCAGCAATTTGCAGGTATTCAGCCGGCAGAAGATCGGCTGAAAGGGTGGTTGGCTTCAGTTTTTCAAAAGGGATCTGATAAAGGATGTGGACACTGGCTGGAAGTTAAAAGAGAGTGGTGAGTCGGGTATAGTGTTTATAGAAGTGTGGGGAGGAGAAAGTTGGTTAGCTAATGACTGGATGGTTTCTGTGAAGAAAGTATTGAATGAATTGGCTATATCTTCTTGGCTCTTGTCAGATAATGTTCCTGGGGTCGGAGTAGTGGATTTGCCTGGTTGGAGAAGTTTATTTATGCCTGCTCAGTACTTTTGAGGGTTATTCTGATGTTTATGTTGCAGATTGTAGAAGTAATTTTTCTTATCTAGTATGATGGCTTTTTAGTCTCATTTCTAAGTTGTTGGAATTTGATACGATCTAGGGGTAGTTTGGTAGTGCGCCATTTATCCCACGCTTTGTCTCTAGTTGTTATTTTGGTTTTGGTGTCTGTTGTTAGCCAGGGTGCTAGTTGAGTTTTAATTCTTATTGAGCGTTTAGGGGCATGCGAGTCAAGTATAGTAAGGAATGAATTGTTAAATAATGACACTGCCTCATCAAGGGGAAGGAACTTTAGTTTTGTCCAGTTACATGATTTGAGTTCAAGTTGAAATTTAGTTGGGTCAAAGTTTTCTTGGATCTGATAGACCTATAAATAGGTAAGCTTGTACAATTAATTTTGTCTTTCATGATGTATGTGAGCAGGTGATCACTAAGATCATTAGGGAGAGTTCCAGACATATAGTTCTGGGGATGACTGTTGGTGAGTATCCAGTCTAGTATACTCTCTTTTTGGTTATTGTTACCTGTACGTGTGGTAGATGATATTATCTGAGAGAATCCATGTAGGTTAACAGGGATGGGGTTGGACTGTGCTGTGCATTAGTTCCAGTCAATATTAACATCGCCCAGGACAATGGTTTCTTGAGGGTAGTTGTTGGCTATCCAATGTAGAATGACCTCTAGTGTTTCTACATTGTTCCCAGGGGAATATAGGTGACAATTAGGTTAATGCCCTTATGATTATTTAGTAGAATTTTTAGAGCTAGTATTTCAGCGTTAGAGACCTGGGGTGGTTGTATAGGGTTAGTTATGATGTTAAGTGTGCTATTATATAAGACAGCTATTCCACCTCCTCTTTTCTTTACTCTATCTGCCCTAAGTATATTGTAACCAGGAGGCAGGATCTCATTGTCCTTGGTTGATGGCCGGAGCCATGTTTCAGATAGACACATTATGTTGGGGAGGTATGTGGCTAGTACAGCATGCAGGCTATGTATCTTATTGTTTAGGCTTCTAATGTTTAAGTGGCATATTAGGAGGGAGTTGACCAGTCGGTGGGAGAGTGGTGGGCTGGTAGGATTTTGAGTTAAGGTTGGGCCTGGATTAGGATGGATGTCCCCATCTTTGGTTATGTTTTTTCTTAGATACGATAGTAGTCTAATAACTTTGAATAGTAGTTTTAGTTCATATTTGGATTTTGGTGTTGATTGGAGTGGTTGTTTTAGAAGCAAGTGGTTGGAATTTATAATTTTTGGGGTAGTGTAGTAGTGGGCAAGTTCGGCAGTCAGTGGAGGTAGGGGGGTCTTGATTTGGCATTTTGGATAAGAGAAACCTACGAATGTGAGATTTTCATAGCTAGTAAGAAAGTATGGCAGAATTAAGAGTGGTAAGATAAGAGGAAGGAGTTTATAATTATTTATAGACATGTTATATGTCATCAATGGGTGGGTCAATGTGCTTCAGAGGAATAGTAGTGGTTAAACAGTAAAGTGGTGGGGGGGAGGAAATTGGAGAGGAAGTTGTGTAGGTTGGAGAGGAAGTAGGGGTGTGGCCTAGTGGCTATAAATGTAGACACAGTGGGGGTGGGTGGGATAAGGGGGCAGGGAGGGGAGCGAAGTGGAGCGGGGCTAACCCAGTCCCAGTTTTTGGTCCTATGAGTGGGGTAAATAGTCTGATAGTGTAAGTAAGCAGATTGGAGTACAGGCTTGAAATTCAACATAAACATATACAGTTGTAAAATGTCTAATACAATTCAACATAAATAGGCATTTACAGTTGTAAAACACTTACTGGAGAGACACTGAGCCTTCATGGGGCCTGTAGCAGAGTGGATTGTAGTTTTACAAATGGTGCCTGCCACAGGTAATATTTATTAACTCTGGGAGTGAATACTGAAGAGTGGTGTTAGGTTGGAGAGACACTGAGCCTTCATGGGGCCTGTAGCAGAGTGGATTGTAGTTTTACAAATTATGAGAACTAGAGCAGACTTTGTGGAGCCGAGAATGGTTTAAACCCAATTAAGTGGAGTTGCCCGATGCTGCGCTATGCGCAAAATCGTGTAAAGCCACGCTAAAGCCTCAACTACTCCCCTTTCCATTAAAGACAGGTTTAATAAGTGCATGTCTCCATTCTTTAGGAATCTCCCCATATTTATATAACCTAGTGAATAATAGATGTAATGGCAGTGTAAATTCTTGCTTAAGTGTTCTCAGGTCATTGTTATTTATTCTGTCTCCTCCCTGCCCTTTGTTTGGATCCAGTTTGCACAGTTATTTTTCAATGTGATTCAATTTGATTCCAGAATCTGGGGATGCCTGGATGTCACAAGGACAACTTACCACCCCATTTGGGGAGCCAAACTGTTTTGCATAAGATGTTGTAAATATATCTATAATCTGTTGTGTCTGAGAATAAATTTTAGAATCTGCACATAGTTTCTCCTTCCACATCTTATGTATCTATAAAAAGGTTTCCTATTATGCTCAATATCTTTATATAAATTTTCTTCAAAATTTTTCTTGATCTTGTCTAACACTATGCTTAATCTGTTTGCCCAGCTCGTTTATTTCAGTTTTCAAAGTTGTAGTTCAACCTCTCTTCCATTTCTTATATTGTTTGTCTCTTACCTTAATCAGGTTCATATCTTCATAGGCTCATAGGTTGGTACTAGGCTATCGGCCCTAGGGCCTATACAAGCCTAGCCATAACAATTCCCTGGATATTTCTTCCCGCAATATTTACTTCCCTGGACCCCTGTCTAGCAGGGCAACTGACGTGATCCCCGGGGTGAATTTCAGGTATCTTATCTGTTCAGGTATTCAGGTGTCAGGTATCTTATTCTTATGGAAATATACCCCCCTAATGTTGCATGCCTAGCTCTTGATGTTAAACATTTTTTTTTTTGAATTTTTGCACTCAATTTCTCTTTCAAAACTTTCCACATTCCATCTGCAGTTTTTCCACTGAACACCTCACTCCAGTTAGTTTTATGTAGTAACTGTTTTGCTTCCCTATAATCTGTAATTGACCTTCTGTGCATTGGCTTAGATTTCAGTTTGGCAGAATTATCTAGCAACAAATTAACCTTTATGACCCCATGATCACTGCATATTAATGGTGGTAAAACTTGACTTGAAGTTACAGTAATTTCTCTAGGAATACAAACAATCTCTAGTATATTCCATCCCCTGGTAGTTTTTTTTACAATCTGAAGCATCTGTTATTCCTGAATATACTCTGTGAATAATTTCTTTACTAACATTGTTGAATCAATATTATTCCAGTCTGTTTCTGGTAAATTTAAGTCCCAAGCTAATATTATTCTTCCCTCTTGTGTTTCATGTAAGAAATGTATGAATTCCTCTAGGTCATCTGCACTTGACTTTGGTGGTCTGTACACTCCAACAATTGTTATATGTTCCAGGGTTGTCTTTATTGTCAGTTACACAGTCTATAGTATTGGTGTTGTCATTGAAATTGTAATAATCACACGTCTCATAGCTATCTTTAATGCCTATCATGTCACCTCCACCTGATTTTTTGTTAGAATGTCTATTACAGTAAAAACATTTACACCCTGACAGAACTGTTTCCCAGTCATTGTTCTTTAACCATGTTTCACAAACTTTAACAACATCAATCTTGTGGGAATGTAGCAGATTTTCTAATAAAAAAACTTTATTAGTAATGCTCCTAGTATTAACAACCATCAGAGAAGCATCAAATGTTGCTATTTGTGAACCGTTACATTTTTGACTTGGCAAAAATCCTGGCTAGTGTTTGTCAAATATTGCAAAATATCTGCTGAAAAACTCTCTTCCATAATCTAGACAAACACACACCATCCTGTCTGAACATGTGTGCCCAAAAGAAGGCTAGGATGCTCTACACATTTCCATTTTTTAAAACAGGACATTTTTTCCATGTAGCTGTTTATCCAAAAAATATTTTCATTCACAGTGACCTGACTATCCTTTCTATAGGTGATTTGTGAAAAATATGTCCTAACACCAGTACAAGCTATACTATCTAGGAGGGCTGTCAGTTCCCGACTAACAGACAGAGAATCTTTGTTGGTGACATAATTTGTACCAACATGAATAAAAACAGATCCGTACTTCCTTACATTAAGGCGTTCCAAGACTTGTTTCACATCTTCTGTTTTTGCTCCTTGCAAGCATAACACTACTCGATGTTCACTATCTTCTCTGCAAATATGAGTATAATTTCTTCTAATAACTGTATCTCCAGTTACAAGAATATCTTTGCTGACCATCTCTGAAGAATCTTCAGCTTCTAATACAATAATTTCTGCTCTATCAATTGTTACGAAAAATAGATCTTCATCACTATTTGTCTTATTCATTCCACTGTTTTCATTGCATATTAAATTCTCATCCAGCTGGCATTGTAAATCCACAGTTTGAGCCATGTAGTCAACATCTATCTTTCTCTTATCTTTTCTTACAGTAATGTTCTTCAATCCTTCGACGTTTAGTTTTGATTTCTTCCTTTTCACCTGTCCCTTGCCTCTATTTTCTACTTTTTGTCCATTGGAAAGGTGATGCCTTTTTCTGTAGACTGAGGGTTTTCTGATAGACAGATATCTTCATTCCCTGTCACCAGTGTGTTATATAACAAAGCAGAATCCTTTTTACTACGTATTCTCTTTCCTTTACAGTCATTAGTTTCTTTTTCTTCCTTGTTATTTGTTGAGAACTTCTTCCTTTCTTTCTTTTTTGTTTCCTTCTTAACAAACCGGATACTCAGATTGCTCAGTACTTGCATCCACAATTCTATAGTTCTCAGGGGCCTCATCATGTTTCATAGGAGTTGAATGTTCTTTACAGAAAACAGATGCATCATTTCCTAAATCTGTTCTATTTGTTCTATACCTAACATTATTTAGTTCATCAGTCCATCATTAGTAGTTCATCATTAATATATGATACAACAGTTCTCCAAGCCATGACAAATGCACGCGTGCAATCATCATCATTAAGTCGAGATTTGCTTCTAACAATGGTAAGCAAATCATCCAGCTTTTGACACAAGGAACAAAGATCACCAGTGCTATCAGCTGTTACCTTTAAATATGCATAGCATTTATTACACTGTACAAGATACTTGTGCATTAGCAAATCGTTAATTGCATACTCATTTAAGGAATCCATATTCAGCTTTAATTGATTAAAATATTGCAAAGGAAAAAAATACACAAAGTCAGTAGCAAAGAATTCAAAGGAACTTAAATCAACGTCTGTGACAAAAAATTATACCAGCAATATCCAACTAAATAATAAAATACAATAAAGTTGTTCTGACCATACAAGTTCTACCAGTCAGAAAGAAGTTCTAATTTCTTTACAGTAGCTTCTTCTGCTCACTATAGCTCCCAGTCGCACCTCCTTTTAACGTAAAAATAAATAAAACTTCTCTTACCAGTCAGCTCCACAACAAATCACTAACCAAGGCAGGATTGTTTTGATATGCTCAGAATTTTCCTCTCTGCTGTCTGTGTAAATTTATAGCTGCCTAGGCACCTTGTGGTGGCTACAGCTTGCCTGTCCAAAACCTATCCTATTCTCACAACCAAAAGTGAAACTAAAGGTAAAACAACAACATATGAATCAAAGTAAAGCTTGTTAATAAGCAGTCTCTTCCTACCTACAAACAGTTAAA
>NC_056725.1:1844341202-1844401202 GCF_019279795.1 Protopterus annectens | reverse complement strand
TTATTATTAAATTAGTAGTGTCTTCATCTCCTTCTCATCCTGCATGACATTTTCTATTGATAACTCACCAAAACTATATTAGGCTATTACATTTGCTTTGATGAAGAAGTGCTAACATTTCTTTTTACACTGAATGATAGTTGTCAACTTTCTAATCATGTAGTCATAACCTTAAGTTCAGTCCCTCCATCACTGAAATTGAACTCTACTTGGTGTCACCTCTGTACAGATTTTCAATAATTGTGTGACATTTAATTAATATATAGAGAAAGGTTGCAGTCCTGATACAGAACCCTTGGGATGCTACTTACCATGCACTGCTCGATAGCCATTGTCGTTTAATTTTATCTTTTCTTCTTCTTTTGTTTAGTAAGTATGACTCAGTCATACAGAGGGTTTTACAGGCTAGTAAACATCAACATCCATGCCTGTGTAAATCACCAAACAGAAATTCAAATGATTAAAATAACATAATGGTGACCTGCTCGAAAGAACATTTTACTGTTGATAGTAATGAGTAGATGTGTCTTTCAGAGTGCAACTGTGTCCTAGTCAAAAGAGCAGAGCAAGATGTTGCTTTTGCAGAATCATTTTAAAATGCCATCTGTATCTTCTTCATGGTCATAAAGAAAATGTTTCAGCTTGACTCAAGTAATATAATTTCCTGTTCTTACCTGCATTACTTCTAGCACACACATAATAGTATCTTGAGGTGGTATTAATTCTATTAAGTGTAGCACAATTTAGGACATGAAGTCTGTAGAAATTCAGTCACACACAGCACAGTGCTCTTCATAGGAACCATATTAATTTCCACTGTCAATACAACAGAATAGCCCGTGCAAAACAATTAAGAATATTGTGTCTTGTGCCACTTACCCATGATAATCTTTTTATGCACGCTACGTTGATAGAATTAATACATCCTCAAACAGTGCAGCATATATTTATAAAGATTTAAACAAAGTTAAATACTGTATTTTCTATGTGGCTATTCCTTCCCTTTACTGCATTTTGCAAGTTAGTGTGTGTAAAACATTTCAGAGGCTAATGCTGTACATTCTTTCCTCACAACCAACTTTTATTACAACTATGTATGGCAAAATTAATACAGACTCCAAATGATAAGGTTCTGCGTAAAAGCTGCAATATCCAATTGCTAGCCATGCACCAAATGATATCTGTAATCTAGTAAAATAAAAAAAAATAGTCATATGGGCTGTATCAAGCAATTACTTTTGAATATAAGGCATCAAACAGTAGTGAACCCCCTCCACAGGAAAAAATAAAACCATGATACGGTGTGTTTCTTCTCATTGATGTTATTTTCACAAGCATTTTTATACTGTAAAATTAGTGAAGAACCAGATATGTGCATGATTTAATTCATACAGCATATGAAGACTGTACTAATTTCAGTTTCACACACAGCAACTTACATAAAGCTGCATTACTTCAGTTGTACAAATCTACAGTACCAATGCCTTGATTGTCAAAAAGATGCCCTTGTACAACATCTCCGTATTGACCTTGTACAACATCTCCATATTGCCCCCATACAACATCTCATATTGCCCTGTACAACATCTCTATATTGCCCTTGTACATCTCCATCTCTTTATTGCCCTTGTACATCTCCATATTGCCCCTCTACAACATCTCCATATTGTCCTGTACAACACCATCATAGAGAGACCAGCCTGACACATAGCCTACTTGAAGGTCAGTACTTTTCTTGGTGTGCTGCCCAAAGGAGACAAGAGCTTCAGCTGACTGTGTTCTTCCAGCATTATGGCAGAATGGTAGTACAACTTCAGTAATGTAGCTCATATTAACAGGAAACCAACAGAAACATCAGGATAATATGACTAGACAAGACTAGATGACAAACTGCAAAGCTGCATATTGGCATTGCACCCCTAAGCAAGCCATACTATGTGCCGTTATTACTATTTTGCAGCACTACCAGGAAAATGAATTTCTCTAGAGAGGTCCAAAATAAGAATATATGAATATCTGTTAATAGGAAAAATATTAGTATTGTGAAACTAGATATACCCATAGTAACTGCCTGATGCATAATGCCTAACTTTATCCTGGGTCAATTAGATAACAAAAAAACAAAAAAAAGAAAAACGAAACTGAAAATGACCTCATCTGGAAACATTAATCTGAAATGAAGGGATTATGCAAGCCACTAAATTGTAAGCAATATTACCATTAACCACGCTGGTTTGCTGACTGCTTGCTCTCAGCTCTGGGCCCTTTTCTTAGTAACAGAGAGAGTCAATAGTGGATATTTTTGTAAGGCCCACATTTTCTCTTATGCCTCCTAATTTGGATAGACTTTCTCAGAAGTAGTTAACATAAGTGGCAGATCAGTCTACTGGCAGACTATGAGAGGTGTAGGCAGCCTTATAAAAGTTCAAAAGGACAGGCAAGATGATGTACCGTAAAGTATTGTCTGGACAAGGAAGATATATCAATACATCCTGTACGGAGATTCTCACATAAAATATTTTTTCACTGGCCTGCACTCAGACTCAAACTACTATTCATCAACAAGGCAAGGGGGTTCCATTTCCAATGCAAAAAGCTGATGCTTGGGGCATCACTATCATCTATGGGTCCTTATTATAAGTGCCAAATATGGCCTATCTGAATGCATACTTATTCTCTTTAATCTATACATCTCCATTGGTTTCTTTCCAGCAGCTTTGACACAAGGGTGGCTCAATCACAGACCCTGGTAACTATATACCTGTTTCAGTCTCAGTAGCCTCATATGTAAAGCTATGGAGCATATTATCTCAGACCTCATTAATCTGAACATTGAAAATCTTTTAACATTGGACTTAGTAATTCAGCTTTGTCTAAGGAAAGTCTTGCCTCTTTAATATGCTGTAATTAGCAGGGGATTCTCCTTTCCAGAAGAGGATGATAATGCATTTTTTGTGTATAGTTTAAGTCCGTGGGTTTGACACCAATCAATTTTCTGTGTAAGCCCATTTGTAGTATGTTGACATCTTTAGGAGATTTGATGATTGTACCCAGTTTGCAGTCATTAGCAAACTTGGTAAGTCATAGGCCATCTATTTTCACCTGGACTTTTGAATAATAGATACCAAACAGTAGGGGGCCTAGCACAGATCCCTGTGGAATACCACTGGTAACAGGTCTGCTAGTAGAGTTGGCATCCTCAGTTTTGACTGTATATGTTCTGTTTGTTAGGCAATTGGCAACCCATCTTGTGAAGTAAGTGTTAATCCCCAGCTGGGTGAGTTTCTGAATGATGCCTGAGTGACAGATTGTGTTCAAGGCCTTGGCTAGGTTGAGGTAGGCAGTGTGAATAGTTTTGCCTTCATCCAGGGACTTGGCAACATAGTTGAAGAAGTCCCCCATGTTTAGTAGGCAAGATCTGAAATCTGCCCTTAACGGAGCCAAACTGCATCGGGTCAAGAGTTAGAAGGTTACCTTTAACCTTGTTGATAAGATCCATGATGATTGTTTCTGTGATGATAGGAGATACTGCCAGCCATGGCAGGAGTAGTAGGGTAGTGGATGTGTGACATATGCCAGCACAGCTAGCTGGAATTTTGTAAATAATTATATGTTATTTGTATATCAAACTGATTTGTAGAGATGCTTGTGCTGAAAATGTATCTGTGAAGTTTGCCTGGGTTAAAATGTATCAACAGTATGCCCTGCTGGAAAGAAAAGAAATGTACATGCATTATTGTAGCTAAATTAAATGCATATGTTTCAACAGAGGATACTGGAAGAGCAGAAGTTAATCACAGTCTAGCTGCAGCAAACTTTAAAATATATCTGAAATTAAATTACTTTATGGGTTAAGCTAAAAAGATGTTATTCCACAGTTTGAAGGAAGCCAAGGGTGCAATGTCTATAAGGAGCTTAGCTTAGTAGCTCTGTTGGAGAAGGAAAGTACTTTATGGTTTTATGACTTCCAGAAATCTGAGCAAAGCTCTATCAGTGTGTATGGTAACACATAGGTGCTAAAACCCTAGAAACTTCTAGTGTTGGTGAGTGTGGGAAACAGAGTCAGATGACCAGATGTGATATCATTGTGTAATCAACTCTAAATAATATTTAGATATTAGTAGGAGTTTGCTCTCAGCATTCTGCATTCTGTCTTGGACCTAACTAGAAAGATCCTCACCACATAATCTTGCCTTGCAGTAGTAAGTAACTTAACTAAGGAGCAGTAATTCTCTTTAGATTAGTCAGGAAAATATAGCGAGAGTAGAAGTACTAGCTTTCTATAGCTGTGAAACTTTTGATTGGTGTTACTTTTAATATATCCTGTGTAGTTAAAACTCTGGTGTTTACTCTAAATATATACTTAGTATTTTCTTGTTCTTTTATTATTTATTATTAAATATATTTAAACTTGTCATTGTGAATGGCCCTTTTCAGAAAATATTTAAGCTTTGAGAGTATTTGCACATATTTATTTGGTAAGAATACTGGCAACTCCTGAAAGCCTTGCTGTTTGGTCAACATTGCCATTTGTATTAATATTAACGTCAGTCAGTATAACTGGGTACCCTTTTAAGAGCCTTATAGTAACAGACTGGTGGCAGTAAAACTACCTTTTGGTCTGGGCAAAATTGGTAGAGTGTTTAATCTGTGCCAGTCTTTCCCAGGCATGTGTGTGTGTGTGTGTGTGTGTGTGTGTGTGTGTGTGTGTGTGTGTGTGTGTGTGTGTGTGTGTGTGTGTGTGTGTGTGTGTGTGTGTGAAAATTAAATCTCAAAGAGTTTGTGTGTCAGCTGGTTAGGGCAAGGACACAACGCACTGGTTTCACAGTGCCAGTGGGGAGCCTTATTTGGGACCTGAAGGGAGACAGACAGAGACACCCAGACCCTAGGCTGAATGTGTGCCATGTGTGCTCTTAAGGGAAATTGTGCTTGATGCAAAGAGGTCTGCATCTGGAAATACTGGGTGCATCCAATTGTATTCCAAGTGAACGTCAGTCTTCAGTGTTAGTGTGAGGATTCAGGCTCCTTGATTACTTGCCCAGTGTGGGGAAGTCACAATCTCCATGGCCTTGCAGATCAGGCTAGTTGGGCTTATAGGTCTATGGTTCCTGGGGTCAGTTGAGGGACCCCCTTTGTGAAAAGAAATTACTGTTGCTGTTTACCACTCAGTTGAGACAGCCAATGTTTAGACTGAGACTGAAGAGTGTGCTCAGTGGTTCCACTAACTCCTGTTTTAGACCATTTAATAGGCAGACTGTGCTGTTGTCCAGGCCTATAGAGGCTGTGTTTTCAGCCTTGGAGAGAGCAACTATGACCTGGTCTCTAGAGATACTAGGCAGAGGAATGGCTACAGGAATTTTATGGGGTATGATTGGTGGGGACAGGGAGGGTGAAGTTTTTGACAAGCCTGTCCACTAGCAGGTTGGCAATGTCCTCAGGTTCAGTATAAGTCTTACCATCTAGAGTTAGTTTGTCACGAAGCTGGGCCTTCTTTTTTAGATTTCAGATGTAGCTAAAGAATGCTTTGTGATTTACCTTAGCTAGAGATGCTAATTTAGTTTAGTAATTAGCTTTAGAGGGCTTTACAAGATGTCTAATCTGCTTGTTTATGCTTTGAAGGGAGTTCTTACTTTTCTGGGACTATTCCCTCTTGTTTTTTTTTTTTGACCGCAATCTCTTTCTCTTTTTGTATAACCTAGTTATGCTGGATATCCACAAGGGTGGCTTATTTTTTCATGAGGATCTTTATTTGATCCATTCCAGTATGGCTGAGTCTATACTTTTACATAGGTGTTTGCACAGGTCATTAGTGTACACCTCAGTATAGGGGTCATTGCTATCAGTGTTGGTGGGGGGTTTGAAACTATTGATGCCATTGCTCAGTAGGCTATAGTTTGCTTTGGAGAAATGTTTTAACCTTTCTGCTCCTGAGGGGGGTATCAGGTATGATCGTTACTTTAAACGAGGCTGATTTATGATCAGACTTGACAGGGCCCCACACATGGGGTGGTGCAGCAATACCCCATCTTGATGAGCACTATGTCAAGGATGTTGGAGTCTCTTGTGGGGGGGGGGGGGTTGGCTATCTGCTGCAGAGCATTTGTGTTAACAAATTCCAGGAACCACACGTTTGTGTTCATGTATACTACCCAGTTGATGGAAGGATAGTTAAAGCACTCATGACCAGGGTATTTGGATGTACTGAGAGCACCTCAACTAGGTCCAGGTAGGCTGTGTAATTTTGTAGTTCATGGTGGGGGACCTGTAGCTAACAATGACATGGAGGGGGGGGTTCTTTCCTGCAGTTGGTTTGACTTGAAGTAACTACAGGTAGTCATACTGTTTAGCCAGTACAGAGGTGTACATGTCTTTAATGAAGATGGATACTCCTCCTCCCTTGTTTTTTTCATGTTCATTGTGTGGTCTGAACATGTGGAAGGCATTGAGCCTTGCATGGCCAGGATACTCTTTGAGGCCTTGAACCATGTCTCTGTGACTATGCAGACAGCCGCATCATCCAAGGTGAGAAGTGCTTCAAGTGAGTGCAGTTTCTGATTTAGACTCCTAAGATTAAGCAGCACAACCCTAAGTTTGTTTCAGGAGGATATTTTTACATTGGGAATTTTGTTTTTATGACATTGCCTAAAAAAGGCACAATGGGATAGGTGTGAACCTTTGCCAGAAACCTAAAGCCTCGAGGCAACAGGTGAAGACCATCTCTGGCAAAGCAGTGTGGTCTGTCGACCATATCATCCCAGGCTGTCAGATACTGGATCCCCCTGGACTGACACCAGAAGCTAAGCCAATTGTTGAAGTCAATATTTTTTTGTTTGTACTGTAGCATCATCCTGGGTGAGGGAAGAATGCTGCTTAGGGCTAGGGGCATACCTGCTTGGGACACATTCTGTGAAAGCTCCGTCATGTGTCTCTTCATATAGTCGAGTGAGGTACATTTCAAGTCATTCCCTCTAACACAGACTATGACAGAGTCATAGCAGAACTTGTTATTAAGAGACTTAAGTGTGTGTGTGTGTGATTTGGTGGATCCTGGCACCAGACAGGGAGCTGACCATGACCTTTTCCTTGTCTAGGATTGTGAGGGGGCCATCTGTCTGTCTCACTGTGGAGTTGCCTATGACCAAGACATTTGGTTTAGATATGTTTTGCCTAAGGGAATTATTGGGTGAGACTCCGATGTGTGTGCTACTATGTGTAGTGGGTGCTGTTGGGACCATATTGTGTAAAGAAGGTTTGTGCTTGGGAGATCTTTCCTCTTTTGGCATATTTCTAGTGAGTACCTCCATGGATGTGGGTTTGTGTGTTGTGTGCTTGAAATGTGTGGGAGTTGGAGTGTGGGTGCTGACACCCTGCTTGGACTTTGGTTTGTTGTTATGTGGGAGAGAGAACATTGATTTCAGTTTCATAGTACAGATGCATCTCTCACATATTGTATTTGCATGTTTTAGCAGTAGTAGGCTGCCTGTATACATGAGACAATTTCTACATTGTATCAGGATGTCCATGTCAATCAGGCTGGCTGGAGAAACAGTGATAAACTGACCTTCCATTATGGCAGGTATACTCTGTAATAAATGGCGGAGGGTGGGCTATATGGACTAGGTTCTGTTGTACAACAAGTAAAAATCAGCTAATCTGTGGGAGGTTTAGGGGTAGAAACCTGTACGGTGCCTCATACAATGCAGCTGGGTTGCTCTCTGGGCAACAGTATGCAACTGTGTTGCATGATGAGAAGCAGGGAAGTTTAGGAGAGTTCCATAGCAGTTACCTAGGGAAAATTTGACTTTTTAAGTGTTAGCATCTATACACAGCAGTGCTAATCCCCTAAATATCAGTTATGTAAAACAGTTTTCAAACAATCCGACCAATAGGAAATCCCAAGACTGAGCCTTGTTTTAACAATCCCCAAGTCAGATGGGTCCTTGACTACAATCTTTTGCCACAAGGGTTCAGGAGGGCCCTCTTAATGTAAGATGGCAAGCTTTAATGCTGAGAAAATATCCCAGGATGCCTTCTAAATAGCATGCAACAAAACCTATCAGGGCCTTTGGAACTGCTATTTAACTATAGCTTCCAAACAGGGTTTGTGCTGCATGAATAAAGAACAGCAACAGTCATTCATCTGCCCAAAGGTGAGCCATCTACAGACCCTGGAAACTACAGACCTATACATTTCACTAGTCTTATATGTAAAGCCATGGAAAGAATTATCATGGAAATTTCTCCCGGGCCTCTACTGAAAAAGGGTTTGTGACCCAGTGGACTTTCTCAGTCAACAAATGTCAATAAATAAATAAATAAATAATGATATAATAAACCTCCAGACACTGGACCCAGCCCAGTTTGGTTTCATCAAGGGCAGATCATGCCTACTCAACCTGGTGGACTTCTTTGAGAAGGCCACCAAAGCAATGGATGAGGGGAAAATGATTCACACTGCCTACCTTGACCTGGCCAACGCATTTGACACAATACCCCACTTGGGCATTGTTGACAAACTCAAAAGGTTAGGTACAAACTCATATGTCACCCGGTGGATAGCCAACTGACTCACAGACAGGACTCAGGAAGTTATAACTGGGGAGTCCACCTCTATCTACAAAGAGGCCAGTGACAAGTGGAGTCCCTCAGGGATCAGCCCTTGGACTGCTCCTTTTTGGCATTTACTTCTCTGAAGTAAAGGCTAATGTCAGAAGTCTCTGGCTGACTAAATTTGCAGATGATTGCAAACTAAGAGCTGTCATTGAATCCCACAGTGATACAAATGTTAGAAGCATGGACTAAAACTAAATGTCAAGAAATGCATAATAGTTTCCTTCAGGAAGTTATCTACCCCTGGGAACTATCATATTGACAGCACACCTCTTAGAGTTGACCCATTAGTCAGGGACTTAGGGACATACATAGATAGTAATTTAGCCTTTGACCATCACATGTCTACAGTAGTGAGAAAATCCTTCTATGCTTCACAACTTATAAACAAAGGTATGGTATCTAAGTCCAAGAAATTCATTGTTCCACTGTATTCAGCATTTATCAGACCTATCACTGAGTACAATGCCCCCTTTAGAATGTACCTAACCAGGCATATCCAACAACTGTAGCGTCCACAGAGGCTCCTCATTAAAAGAATACAGGGCTTAAGTAAAATGTCCTATGCAGGCCGCCTCAAAGCTCTATCCCTGTATTCTGTCTCCTACAGGCTTTTGAGGGGAGATCTATGCCTGACATACAGAGCATTGTCAGACCACATTCTGATGGACCTCCTGCATATCCGGAAAACAAGCAGCAGCAGAATTATCCATTCTAAAGACTTAAACCTTGACTGTGATATAAATAGGACCTGCTGGATAGACAGGTATTTATCCCAAAGATTACCCCATCTCTGGAACAGGCTCCCCATCCATATGAAGCAGAATTCCTCCCTAACTCAATTCAAGTGCAATCTGGACAATTGAATGGGGACAGGAAACCCATCCCTGGTTTGGCACCTATGTCTCTAGTGGACACAGGTAACGTGTAAATGATTCAACTCCCAGGCCCCAGCTTGTAAATGTTTCATCTCCCAAGCCCCTTTTTACACTTATCATGGGTATCAGAACTTGTCAGAGATTCGGGATGCATGGCTAGGTTTAAAAAGTACCACATAGTCATTAGCTTAGTAAACACCTATGAACATATGAACCTGTAAATGCCAAACAGTCTAGCTTCAGCAAGTTTGAATCTAGCGTATTCTATAAATTGTTCAACTACTGTAATTAGGCAGTGCAGAAAACACAGTCACAAACAATAAAAACACTTTAAAGTAGGCAGCTAAACATTTGCAAACAGTTTAAAAGTGCAAAGAAGTTTATAAAACTACTTATTTTTAAGTAGAATTCACAGGATGCCTTGGATTTCATTCAGATTGACTTCAGATCTATGGGTAAAGTGGCCAAACTCTGAGCAGCTCTGGTAAACTGAATACAAACCCCAGCAAATGCTGTGTTTAAATATCAGCAAAGTAAAACAGTTTTCAAACAATCCAATCAATAGGAAAACCCAAGACTGAGCATTGTTCCAACAATCCCCAAATCAAATGGGTCCTTGACTACATTCTTCTGCCACAAGGGTGCAGTCATCCACTGACTCACAATTGTTCCATCATGGGCCAGACCATGTTAATTATTAGTGCGAAGAAAGCAGCCTCATAGTAAATGTGAAAAATGCAGCATACATCATTTTGGCAAACAAAACCATTTTCACATGCCATAAGATTGACTCATCTCTCCAGTCAGGCACTGCTGTGGATAATTTTATATTTTTTGATTATCATGTGTCCATATTAGTTCAGAAAGCCTTCCATATGGCTCATCTAATTTCCAGAAGCATCTTCACTACATCCAGTGAAGTGTTAATTCCCTTTTATTCATATCTCATTAGGCCAATTATCGAATGTAATACTCCTTTTGGCATGCAATTTCTGAAACATATCACTCAACTTGAGAGACCTCAGATATTTGTAATTAAAAGATCAGTGGTCACAAATATCTTAGTTATTATGGCAGACTGGCAGCTGTCTCTATACTCAGTCTTCTATAGACTACTCCATGGAGATATGTCTAGTCTTTTGAGCAGTGAGAAAGACAACTCTCTTTGACCCACTATTCCTTCAAAGAACAAATGCTACCTCAAATAGCCAGTTAAAGGAACTTAACCTTTATCAACACTAAAAATAAGAGACAGTGACATGCTAGATACATATCTCAATTAATCCCTTACTTTTGAAACAAGCTTCCACTAATTGTCAAAGTAGCACCCTTGCCACTGTTAAGGTAAACCTAGATAACTGAATGGGCAGTCTTACTTTTTCCCTTTTCTATTTTTTCCTGTACCTGTAGGAAAGTTTTCTGTTGTTTTTTTTATTTTTTTTTGGCTAGGCTTGTAATATTCTACAGACTGATTGCTTAGTTCTTACCTATGAATCTATGAAACAATGTATCTGTTAAGTCATAATCCTGAAGGAGGACACACTTGTAGAAGAGCTATTGGCACCTAATGTGACATCCACAAGATGATTTGGGACCTGAAGACTTCCAGCACTATATAAAGGTATGTCTAACACAGAGTGTAATAGCCCTGCTGCAAATCTGTACTGAGTATGTCAGGTGTCCGTAAATCCCTAGTGATAGTTTTCATTAGGCTTAATACTTAGTGTACATAAAGTCTGGTAAGGCCCATGACAAATTGCACTTCAGAAGAATTAACTAAATAGGGTAATAAAGCACCCTGTCCAAACATTACCTATACTTTGTGATTCTATTCAGGAAGCAGAATAAGACAATACTGGGAATGGTCCATGAGGTGCCTAACTACTTATGCAACATTGAAATTAAGTCACCAAAGGCACCATTCCATAAGGGGACACCTGGAACTCATGTTATGATGTAAGCTAAACACTTTTAACAACAGTTTCCTTGCTTTCAGTGAAAATACACTCTACAATCTACATTTATTCCAGACAACTGACAGTCCCTTGGCTTCCCTGGACTTATATTTCCTCAAAATCCATTCAACTCATTCTTGTAAAAGTCCAGCCAGCCATTCCACATTGTTTAATGTGCATGACATAAAAATCCACATTAATTACAAAATGTTTCATCATTTCAACAAGAAAAGGGATCCATTAGGATTTATTTACAACAGAGGGACTAATATCAAAAATGTATTAGAATTCAAGACTACAAATGGCTTTAAAAACTGGCAGAGAACTGGGTATGAACAAGAATTTTGGTTATTGCAAGTTATGCAGTATTAATGTTTTATTAATGTCAATGGGTGTAGTAAGATATTGAAGTATCACAGGTTAACATTTGGACATGTCATGGTAGAGTGTTAAGACTAGAATAGTTTTTAATTTAGCTAATTGCTCATCCTGTGATGTGTTCTATGTTGGCAAAACTGAACCCAGCATAGGAAAATACGAACATGCTTATAACATCAGAATTTTTTCCATTAACACTCCGTTAAGTAAACATGCTGGTTACTGCAAAAGGTTTTCCATAATCACTTTCATTGTGCAGAAGAAATTAATATGATTCAGGCAGCGGGAGTTTTGAAACATTTTGGAATATTGCGGACTTTTTTGCCAGCTCAGACTTAATGCCAACCAACACCCATGTCTGACTGAATCTATGAGTATTGATAACATTCTTAAAATGAAGGAAGCAAGAATATAAATGATTGTTGCTGCAAAACTTATTTCTGTTTAATTTTCTTTACAACAAAGTCTATCATTGCATATACGATTGTCATAAATTTCATATGACTATTTTTATCACATGATTCTTGCATATTTAAAATGGATTGAATGGTTATAGCGTTATTATTTTTGAAGAAGTCTTTTTTTTTATAGTGAGGTCTTTAGAGAGAACAACATGTGTGTTTTTCTGTGGACTTTTGTTTCCTTTCAGGTATGCTGTGGAGCTACTTCTGTTTATTTATTGGTTACCATGCCATTGGTATTTATTTTTAATAACAGGCTGCAGAAGCATACTATGGTAGGGTGTGAGGTGAAGTGATCAGCAGATGCCAATCAGTCTTAAGTGCATTACCAGCATTCAGATATAAATGATGGCACTGTCTTTCTAGTCAGAAGTGAGTCTCTTTAGCTCTGTATGCTTGACATAACTTTAGCAGCTGCTGACTTTTTCTGCTCCTGTTTTTGGTAGCTCCTTTACTTTTACCAAGCTACCTGTTGTCTGTTTTAGTTCAGGACTGCAGGTGATATGCCTGGCCAGGTCAGGAAAAGGCTTAGAGTGCCAGAATAGCTAGCTAAGCCTCTGTCAGGCTGACTACAGCACCTTTGGAATGTGTTCATTATATTAACACATTTAAATGGTATATCTGTGCTAGTCTTCTCTTTTCAGTTTGTCTTATTTTGTAGCTCATCTCATTCATTTTATTTACCACTTCAGTGATTCTTTGTCATTTTGCTAAGAATATATTTTCTTCAGAGGATATAATATTGACAATTTGTGCCCTGTTTTAAACCATCTCAATCTGACATTCTTGTTGTATACACTTTATAGCACCTCTTATACCCTTTCCATATGTTCCTTAACTATTGGTACGACAGTTTTTAACTGCTGTTGACAGTTTTTAAAGTTTATTATCACATTTTAATGTGTTTTTGTCCTCCTTCCTACGCTCCTTTGATGTATATAAGGTACCTTGTGAATGTTTACTATACAGTAGTTCATATGGGGTAAATCTTGTTAGTAGTTGTGTCAATTGATGCTGAGCTATATGCAAGTACAAATACTTGGTGATGCTTTTTACCAGTAAGTGCTGGAGAGTCAAAAAGGATTCTGAAATACTGGCTTTTTGGTCTCTGTGAAAGTGTCGGCATTGCAGATTTAAGCTGAAAATGCAACTCCAGCTATGCTCAGGCTACTTTCTTAATAGGTAAGTAGCGTGTGTGTGAGTGTGTGTGTGTCTGTGTGTGTGTGTGCGTGTGTGTGTATGTGTGTTTTGTGTGTGTGTGTGTGTGTGTGTGTGTGCGTGTGTGCGTGTGTTATGTGTATAATTGCATAGAACACAAATATATCAAGGTCCCTCTAGTTTGCAGTACTTTCTTAGCATATGCAATGCAGAAAACATTTTCATAGCTCTTTATTTTTTCTTCTTTTCTTGAATGTTGTTTAGAACCTGCAATCCTACTTGTAATTCCACATCCCAACATTTCTGCTGTGAGCTTACTGTCATGCATTTTCCACACTTGCTGAGTATACAGCCTGCATATTCTCTGCATTATGCCTCCAAATTGCACTTTATGCTTTCATCCAGCCCTTTATTTAACATCAAAGTTTATAAAGCATGCCACCATGTGGTGTCCTATAAATGCATGTTACATATATGTATGCTTTTAATGTTTGTCACAGATCTCCATTTTCTTAGATGGTTATTCATGTTCTCTGTTAATAAGTCCTCATATGACTATTCGTGTTAGCATGAGCTCATTTGACTTTTCCTGCTGTGGTGAATCATCGTTTTCATCATTGTAATCTTTCATGTTGTGTGCTTTAGTAACATCGTTTAGATGAAACTCTGGAGGCATTTTCCAAACTGATCTCAATATTTACTTGCACTCTGTCATCACTTCAGAGTGACACTCCTGCAAGCATTTATTTATCTTTTGTGTTTACCTTACTAATCTAATCAACTAAATGTGGATAAATGCCTTTTGAGGACAGATGTTAATAACACACACACACACACACACACACACACACACACACACACACACACGCACACACACACACACACACACACACACACACACACACACACAATTCAAATTCAAATTTATTTAGGTGCTTACATTCAAGGTATTGGAAACAAAAAAAGTACTAAAACAAAATTAAATAAAAGAATTACCTCAGACATGAAACAAAGTATAAATCAAGGCCAGAACAGTGATGGTAATAAAAATGTGGCCTCTGTCAAAAGAAGCTGTGCAAGTAAAAAAAAAATAGTTTTATATGACAGCTTTCTTGTTTTTGTCTGTTTGGTATAGGGCTTTATTAAGAAGTTCTTTGAGTGTTTTCTGTTCATTTGAAGTCAGATAGGTAAAGGCTGCTTTCAGTTTTGAGTCTTTATAGACGTCATTTAGTAGTCAAACAGTGTAAGCAGTTTAAAATCATATCTGTTTATCTCATAGCATGGTTTATACCACTACAGAACAAAAGCTTGTTAGTATTTTGACTGATAAAGGCTTACATTATGAATTGTACTTATGAAATCAGAGGCTGTTTTTGTACAGTCAAACATAAATGCATTTTACTATTAAAGTCAGACTGCTGAGCAGTCACGAGTGGAGTCCTATAGAGATTGGTCTTTGGTCCTCTCCTGTTTGGCATCTAATTCTCAGAAGTCCAGGCCAACACAAAGGACTCTGGCTGACCAAGTTCACAGATGACTGCAAACTGGGAGCCATTATTAACTCTCCAAGTGATGCAGACATCCTACAGAAAGGCCTCACTGAGACCAATGACTGGTGTTGAAACCATGGCCTTAAGCTTACCGCCAAAAAATGCATCGTCATCCCCTTTTATAAAAACTCAGTTTGCACTAACTACCACATCGATGGGAGCCCACTCAACAATGAAAGTGTTATAAGAGATCTGGGGACATAGGTTGACAGGAACCTCCCTTTTGACCACCACATTGCCACTGTGGTCAGAAAGTCCTTCTATGTGGCACATCTCATTACCAAGGGTTTTGCATCCAGGAAGAAAGAGGTCATCTTCTCTCTCTACTCTTCCCTCATTAGACCAATCATCGAGTATAATGCCCCATTTGGCATGTACCTCACTAGACACCTGCAACAGCTGGAGAGGCAACATAAGTACCTTATGAAGAGGATCCTAGGCATTAAACACATGTCCTACATGGACAGACTCAAAAGATTCCAGCTATTCTCTGTCTCATATCACCTACTTAGAGGCGATCTCTGTTTGACTTACAAAGCCATGTCTGATCCAGATCTTGTAGAAATGCTACATCTTAAGAAATCCCAATACCTCCACACCACACACTCCAGAGATCTCAACCTCATTACCACAATCAACAGAACATGCTGGAGGGACAGGTTCATAACCCAGAGACTGCCCATTCTCTAGAATACACTTCCCATACATGTCAAGCAGAGCACCTTGCTGTCCCTCTTCAAGAGAAATCTTGATGAGTGGATGGGTAATAGAAAGTTCACCCCAGGGATCACTCCAGTGGCTCTACTTGATAGAAACACTGGGAACTAACGATGGGTGGCACAATGCCAGGGCACTTCTATGGAATAGACTTGTAAAGGCCCCAGGGCCATTAACCTAATACACACCTATGAACCTATGAAAGTTACTTGACTTGTACTTGACATACATCCACATATGAAGGTTCTGTTTCTACCTGTTTTATTAGTTTTATGACTGGATTAATCTTAATCATCCCTTAGGTATTTTTCATCAGAAAAACAAACTGACATTAACAACGGCTAGTTTAAATGCGGCCATTTCTCTAGGACATGCCATATCCATCAGGTCTATACCCTCCCTCCCATCTTTCAAAACCACTCTGAAAGACTTCTTAGCTAAAATCTGTCTCTGTTCTTGTTCAAAACCAGGATAAACTACATCCCTAAATGTGAACAAGTACCTTTTCATTCCTTATACATCCTTATTCTCCATTCTTCACTTACTTTCTTACTATTTAATTCTCTTCCCTAATTTCTCTGTAAATCTAAAATAAGCCTGTTTTCTCTTACTTCAAATTGCAATTCCTATTCATATTAGAGTCATTTACCTTTAATTTCGCTACAAACTGTCTAAACGTTATCTAAATATTAAATGATTGTTATATACTTTGTATTGATTCTTAACCAATATTTTTATATTATGTTTAATGTATTATAGTTATTTAAACTGTAGATGTTTTTGTTTTATTTTTTTATGATTGTAAAATTATTGTTCTTAAAATGTTTTGTAATAATGTGGAACTTTTCTATCCGGGCCTCCACTGAAAATGGGCTTCTACCCAGTCGGACTTTCCTGGTAATCAAATGTCAATAAATAAATAAATAAATGAATAAATAAATAAATAAAATTCCCCTTTTCCTTTTGAGAAATAATATGTGAACTGCAACATCAAACTAAGCATGCATACATACATACATATGAATATTTGAAGCACGGGCATTAATAGCCTTCTAGCCTGCCAATATCCCAAAACAGTTGTTCCCATAAACTCTTACAGATAGGACGGACTGGCTTATTATTAAAATGTTGAGTTGAGATGCTCGCGAAGGGACAATCGAAATTTGGATATTTGAATGTCCATCTTGCTGAACATCTCTGTATCGAAAGTGCATATCAGCGAATGCACTGTGCATTTGCTGATATGAACTTGAAGTATTGTCACAGATCGCGGTACGGTGCAGTTAGAGTAATTCATCCTTTTCCTCAGTGTAGTGTGATCTTGGAGTTGGAATATATAATTTGCAGGGGGTGTGGTGGGTGCAGTCCCTTGGGGGGGATACACTAGGGCTTGGCACCTGCAAAATCGTAAAGTTTATTGTTGTGCAGTACATTTGTACTGCTGACAACAGGAACTGGTGTTCCTTATGTGACTGGTGCAGAGGACATGGTATGTCGATTCATGTCAAATCAACATTGCTGGGTTATTTTCAACATTTACATTTTCATAAATATCAAATTTCGACTAAAAAAGTCGCCATTTCAGTTCAAAATAGAACTGATCATCGACATTGTGATAGTAAACTGAAAGGACCACTGTTTAACATTTAAGCTGAAGAATACTACTTCAGGATTGCAACAGTACCATAACATTGCACTATAGTGTTGCTACTAGAAAAAGAATCGAAGTTTCCGTTGTGGGGATAGAATGTATCCCATGAGTCAATGGTGAATGAGCAATCTGCGGAGCTCCAGACTCTTTAAAAGTACTAACTGCATTCCTAGTTGGTCTCTCCTGATAGGGGGGATATATTTATTTATTCATAGTTGCCAAAAACTGGATTATAAATGTGAAAAAAATTGATAATGATAACATAAATTTGAATTTAGCACTAAAACAACCTAATTTAAAGCTGCTTGTATTCAAAAAGAGTGTGCAATACATATGACGTTTTCGTGTTTAAACTTTATTATTGGAAGACTATAACAATGTGAAAGTGCATATCTTATTTTTGTTCTGTCAGACTAGCCAGGCTACTGGCAGGTGCCTTGTTTTTCAGTTGAATTTGGCTAAGACCTTCCGTCTAGACCCCAAGTTTTGATTCTCATTTAAGCAAAAAATGTAAAGGTTGACACAATGTGCTTTTTTCAGCCTGAGTAACAGAGATAATTGCCATAAAATTACAAAATCATTATTCTCAGAGGTAAAGAAAACTGAGCTCACAAAGTATTGGTGTATGCAGACTGATAATTTATGTTTTGTTTTTGACATGTATGACTTGACTTAGTCATGCTGTGGTAAGAGAAAGAATTGGAAAACAAAAAAATCAAGCATGCACGCCACTCAGCAACATGGAATGTTACTGAAATATTATTGCATCCTGTAGTTAAAACAAAAAGCATAAAGCTAAATGCCAGTTGACTTTCTGTTCTTATGCAAACTGTATTGATTCTATAAAAAGCTACATATCTGAATGGGTTATTTTGCTTTTATAATGAATTCCTGTTTTGTTAGCTGAGAACTTCATTCTACCATTATTTCCATTTACCTGCCTTAGTATAGTAGGCTAACTTAGTAATGGAAAGCATATGATTTTCACTAGACTCAAAACTGAGAAATGTGGCAGCTAGCAGTTCCCAGTTCAGCTGTCTCTACCTGCATTTTCATATAACATGTTTAAATACAACTTCCTGTACTTTATGCTTTTACAGCAGAATTACTGACTAAGGTAGTGAATAACAATACCGCGTTCACACCAAGTATATATGGTGAATGAATATTTACATGCCAAGATCATTCAAGGGCACAATTTGCCAAAGACCAACATATAAATTGTTCTTCCCATATGATCTATTCTGAGTAGATGGTAAATATGCTCGGTATGCAGGGTAAGACTAGATATATTAGGCAGTGAGATAACTGGAAGATGGCGGTGTAATAAGGAGTTTTACTTCTTCTATTTGAATGCATTGTGGAGGACAATACAGAAAATAAAGTGCGCAGTGCAAAGGTTAGCCATGCAAATTCAATTGATAAGGCTTTAATTGTTCATATACAATTTCCATTTTATGTGGCTCTGAGTTAAAGTGTCTGTTAATCAGACAACAATACCAAAATACTAGAGAAAAGACAATTTTTGCCTTCTGGGTCTTAACAGGTAAGTAGGTAAAATGAAACAATAAAAGAACAGGCTTATGCCAGGATCTCCTTGCATGTCATGGTTCTGAGAAAATGGTGGCAGCCAGGAATGTTTTCTTAGACAGGGCGTACTTTATGCACAGCTCACATTATTTAAATAAACAGATCCATGCCTAAAGTATCCTGCACATAGAGCTCTTATCAGCCATGAGGGACATTGGACATGTTGCAACTGCTACCCATCAGTATAGATTGCATTTGTGGTGCTGCAAACTAAGCTGAAAACAATTCAATATTCTAACCCTTTACTGACATAAAGGTAGGATGGCAATAATTATATTCTGTGTGTTTGTGGGGGGGGGGGCGGGTTACTAGTAAGTACTTATAATAGGGTGGGGGTAATCTTGAATGCAAAGACTCAATATGTAGTCCAATAAATTCTGTATATCTTATATGTCCATATCATAGAGACTGTAACTTCTTCAGGCACAACCATATTCTATTGGACCTTCAAAGTGATTTTTGATAGTCAGCTTGTAACTTAGTTAATCAGTGTGGTTTGGAACAGTGGGAATGCATTGCAGAATGTTTTAATATTCCCTAGACCCACCTATATCATAGTAATATAGCATTTCACCTATGCAAAGCTACCTAGAAAATGTGATACAGTTCTAATGCATGCATGCACATACTGCAGCAGTTGTGTCAAATATAAAGATGCATGAGAAAGCATTTATTATTGTAAGTAGTGAAATGGACCATATGAGTAAAGAAAGCCAGTTATATTTTATAGGTAAAAATTTTGAGATTAAGACTTGGATCAACAGCAGTAACCTATGTATCTTATTGTAGTCAGAAGATGTCGAGAAGCCAGAGTCTGGTCTGTTTAACAGATATGTGATTATTATATTGGTTTAATCTATATTGCCCATTATCAGTGAGCAAACATAAAATTAAAACAGTTGAAGCCAGACAGCTTTCTCATGATGGCACTTCAATGAATCATTTCTGTACTTTCTCAGCAAAGAAACAGCTCTTATTAAAGCCAGTGTAGAGCAGGAAGCCACAGTGATAGTTGGGCACCATGTCTCAACTGCCTTTATTACTGCTAACTGCTTACTTTATGAGAATGAGAACATTTGCTCGGCCCTAATGAAAACTGAGCCTATTCAGAACAAATGTAATATTGCTGATACTCTATACCTATTAAATAATGAGCATTCTCCCAACTTGCATACTACAGATTAAGTCCTGATCTCATCAGATTAGAAAAATACTAAAGTATTGCAATGCAGCTTTAGAAGAAACATTAACAGCAATCATAGCAGGTGAATATTAGTTTGCAAGTAGGGAGGGGGACAATTATATTGCATGAAAGACAGAATTATAGGATGCCAGTGTTTACTTAATACCTTTGTAGGATGTGGACTGATTACATCCGTCCACCCAAAAAAGAAATCACATTATAAAATATTTTAAGTGTTATTGTTCCTTGTGGCATCTGCCTGGGCTTGATGCAGCCACTGTTAATGTTCTAGGGTGTTTTCCAGATAAATCTAACCAACCATTACTCAGGTCTTCATGCTGAAGAAAAATCTGACTAATATAATACAATAGGATATAAATGTGCATGGTGATGTGAATTCATTCCAGAGAAGTGACCATCAACTGACACTGACAGAGGCAGATTGCCTAACTCTGGTCAGAACTCTTAACTAGCTGAAGTACTGGAGAGATTTCTGTACATCTTTTTAGGCTGTTTCTTCTGGAAAATGAAACAAATCACATTGCAATGAAATAGCATGAAAAATAAGAGATATGGATAGTTTTCCTTTCAGAAATAGCAAAAAGATGCCGAAAATATAAGTATGAGTACAGGTATCAAAGCCTGGAAAATTAAAAACGAAGATACCTTACTTGAGAAAATGAAAAATAAAAGAATTTGACATTAATACTAAATATATTGGATTAAAAGTTTGAACTCAAAATGAGTGCCTGAAGAGTGGGCTGAATTCAAAAAGTGGCGATCCAGTCCTTTTCATTCGAAGGATGTTATTTTTTTATTTCTTTTCTCTTTGGGGTGTTTGTTTTCATGTTATAGTTAAGTTTTGCCAATGAGAAGCTTTAATGCCTATGTCTGCTTTGAAGAACATTAATGGATCTTTTTAAAGATGACAAACTGCTATGAAATAAGAGCTTTGCTCAGTTTTTAAGACTATGTCGCAGCAGTGACATGTGCCAGATACATAACCTTTGATGACTGTGCATAAATGAAGCTGGCAGAGGTTGAATTTTGAAACCATACTTGAAATTGCAAATTGGGGTGGATGGGTGAAATGACAGATGAAATTACATCCAATTAAATTGTATAAAATATTCCTGACCTGAATGAAAACAGTAGATGATAAAAATGTTTCCTTAAGATAAGCAAAGCTATTTCAAGAATGAAGAAGACAAATTGTTGGCTCAGACTTCTAACGTAGTCAATATGTAGTTGGAAGTGAAGGAGATGGAATAGAAGAATGTCTGGCTTGAATAAAAAGTTACAAGGATATAAAATGTAAAACATGTCTTGTAAAATATATGGAGGAGCTTGGTGGTTGTAGGCAGCTGATCACTTTTATAAATGCTTAAAAAAGACTACATATGATGGATTTTACTGATAATTTAGAATGGGTGAAGGTGAAATAACACATATTTGCAAATAATATCATCAGTATGCTATTACTTCCAAGTCATTATAGTACAGGATATTTGCTATAACTTGGGAAAAGGATGAAAAAGGAAAACAAACACATTTTTTATGCTAGAGGAGACCATGGACTGTATGGAGAGTAGTATATACTTGTACAGAGAAATGAACTGTAAGAATATCTTCCCATAATAAACATGTTATTCCATCTTAATGGGTTCATTTTAGTATTTTCAGTTGTGTAAACTGCATAAAGCAAGTCTACTTCGTGGAAAAGTGAACATACAAATATGAACTAACAGATGCTAGAGATGGTGATTACCTTTTGAGAATGTAGAATAACTATGTCTTTCTGTGCTTGACAGGAATGTTACTTTAAGCTTTTCAGATAAATGCACCTTAGGTGTTCTCTATCGAATATGATATACTCTATATAAATGCAGAACTTGGGTTTATTATAGCAGTCCGTATCTTTACTGTCTGATGCAAATGGGGATATGGTCCAATATCACAGCATTCATTTACTTGCACAGGCACACCACATACCCAGGAATTAAATTCAGATCTAATCAGTTCTAGCTTAGCATAACAACAGAAAGCAAATATTTGAAACATCAAGTAAAAATCCTGGCAAGGTCTTACATACCCATCATAGCAGAAGCAGAAGGGTAGAGTAGAGACACAGGAGAAGGACATTCCAGAGCAGTAGCAGAAGCACATACAACACATTGTAGCACTGACAAAGAGATAGCATATGGTCAACAGCTGTAGGCCATGACTCAGGCAGCACCAAATAAAATGATCCATTAGAGATAACAACCAGGCTACATAGCACAGTGCATGGTCAGGGCATACTGGGCATCAGACATCACTGTGCCCAGACAGATTAGTGGGTAGGTAATGCACCATGATCATCGCTTGTACAGCTGGGTTGGGAAGACATTTACAGTTGGCTAGAACTGTCTAAACTGAGGTAGAGTTATAGGAGGTGAACCTGACAAAAACTAATTAAGGGTGGTTGTAGGCAGTCAGGGATACCATCCTCCAGTGGTAGAATCAAACTTCCATGACATGACTTTGCCATTATCCACTGTATTAGCTTGTACTATTGGGGCTTAATGTGGTCTGGGGCAATATGTGTGTGTGTGTGTGTGTGTGTGTGTGTGTGTGTGTGTGTGTGTGTGTGTGTGTGTGTGTGTGTGTGTGCCTTCTGTGGAAGGTTGGGCACCGGGCTGGCAACTCGACACCGTAAAATTCCACTGCCAATCATGAATGGACAGATGATCCACTGTGGTGACCCCTAACTGGGAAAAGCCGAAAGAAGATGAAGAATGTGGTCTGGGGCAATGAAGAGGTGGAGCTACACAACCATGGTCATTCACACTTACAGGACATGCCATGCATTTAGCATGATGAGCAATATTGTCCATAACATGGTTTGTGGTCATAAATAGAGGTGGCACATTACTAAATGGTTGCTTTCCTTAGGGGCACATGGGTCACTGATACCAACTCAGCTCTCCCATCCAATCCATCTGCAGACTTGAGGAACCACCACCCTGCCTTATAAATTACACCTATAATATATATATACCCTTCCTGGACTCCACTTTTCATACCTTATGGCTACAAATGTGTGCTTACTTCTGCTTGCTTATCTCCCCTTTCCAAATTGCCTTTCTACTCCATTTCCTCCTCATATTCATGATGAATAGGTTGCACTGCTTTGGAAGCTTTGGGGTGAGAATTGCAGGCTTAAGTACATAGTGAAACTCAACAGTCAGTCATTATTACCTGCAAGTTTGTAATAAGATCCTAAAGTGTGACAGAGATAAAGTCTTTCAAAGACAGGCCCCAGCAGCTTTTGTTCATCCGCCTGTACTGGCACAGAAATATATTTTTAGGTTGCACTCTGACTATAGTAATCACCAAAAGCACATCTTTATTGAGTTCAGAATGCATCAGAATTAAATTAACATATAATTAACAATAAATAAATAAATGATATAAAAATGTTTTTAAGATGTAACACATTGTGGCTACAGTACTATGCTGTCAAGTGACTAAGTCTGTGCGTGTGTACGGGGGGGGGGGATCTGACATCTGAAGCACTAGAAGTTCTGAGGTTAGAATTTTACTCAGGGTGTTTTGTAGGTGAATAAATGTTGGGATTACCTGAAAGTTTAATAATGAAATCTAAAAGCTGAATAGAGGTGGAGCCTTTGAAATACAGACGTCAGTGACTTTAGTTAAATGCCTTTTCTGGCATACCTGACATTTTGTGCTATTCTTGTATTCCATTTTAGATGCTGCTTTAGGTTACCAAGTGCAATAATGGTTGAACTTTGTTGTGTTGCCAGTGCATCAAAATTAAGCACAAACTCTTTTTTCATTGGAAAATACTATATATATATATATATATATATATATATATATATATATATATATATAATATATGTGTGTGTGTGTGTGTGTGTGTGTGTGTGTATACCATGGTGACAGTGCTATGCTTTTAAGGTGAAAGTGTGTGGTCCAATTTAGAGGTCTGTTAGCATGATGCTTTGAGGTTAGTACTACAGTCTAAGGTTTGTTATATTGTTGGATACCCTTTTGTTATTAAATGAAAGTTCCATAATGAAATATCAAATAGGTACAGAAATGTGACTTTTCAAAAACAAGTCTCAGTGGCTTTAGTTCATGTGCCTTTACCTCAGCAATTTGACATCTTTGACTTTTCCTCAGTTTTCATTTTGGGTGCTGTGATGAACTTGTGCTTACTTTGCTGCACACAACAGTGGCACTAATTTACTGAAATACAGACAGACACACACACACACACACACACACACACACACACATATATATATATATATATATATATATATATATATATATATATATATATATATATATATATATATATATATATATACATATATACAGCTACAACTCTTTCCCTCCTCCTGGCTTGTGATCACCAAAATGTTCTGAATCTTCTTACTTTGCTACTTTTTTTGCTCCCTGCAGAATGTCAGACAATACCTCTTCTACCTGCACTCAGTCAATCCATTTGCAATTGGGGATTGGGACCAGCTATTTCTGGACTGACCAAGAGCCCTCATACTCATTCATTACAATCCAGGAATCCTATTTGGCTCTCCATTCTCAGCAAGATTCAGGTGGAGGTGAAGGAGTCTGATTGTTGGCCCTGGAGGTTAGCCTCTCACACATTTGAACACATCTTATCCCCCTTGTAGTTATTGTAAACTCTGATATTGGTGTCTCCCAAGAGTAAACATACTTCTGTGTGTTTAGCTCCTATTGGCACATGTAAGCATATGCACTGAGTCAACAAGGCTCCAGTAGGCTCAGACTCAAGTGTAACAACTAGTGGGCTCATTAGGTGTTACCCATGTGGGGAGCTTGAACCACTTCCCTTCAGTCAGGATAGGTAAGAAGCAGCACCGGCCAATAATTCCCATCCTCCACATCTAGCTCATACATGCACCCACACCACTAATCAAACTTGTGTCACTTACACTGTATTAACAGCTTTATCATCTAATTCGCAGAGCTGGCTGGGCTTATTTTGCAACTAGAACTATATGTCATTTTCCCTATTAAGCCTTTTGGTTAACTATGCATTGTTATATGGGAAGAGAATATCCTCTTATTACAGATAACCATCTTTCGCCACCCCCTTAGATTAGTTCCCTGTGCCTCTGTCCAGCAGAGCCATTGAAGTGATCCCTGGGGTAAACGTTTGTTTCCCATCCACTTGTCAACGTTTCTCTTCAAGAGGGTTAGCGAGGAGCTTTGCCAAATGTAGATTGGAATCTTGTTCCAGAGCATGTGAAGTCTCTGGGACAGGAATCTATCCCTCCAGCACGTCCTATTTATTGTTGTGGTGAGGTTTAGATCCCTGGAGTGTGTGGCTCGAGGGGATATGATTTTCTTTAGGTGGAGCACGTCCATCAATTCGAGGTTCGACATGGCCTTGTATGTCAGGCAGAGATCACCTCTGAGTAGGCGGTATGCAACCGAGTACAGCTGGAGTTTCTTCAGTCGAGCTGCATAGGGCATCTGTTTGAGGGCAGTGATCCTCTTGGTGAGGTACTTCTGTGGTCTTTCCAGTTGTTGCAGGTGTCTTGTAAGGTACATCCCAAATGAGGCATTGTACTCTATGATGGGTCTGATGAGTGATGCATAGAGGAGCCCAATGACCTCTTTCGATCTGGATGCAAACCCTTTTGTGATTAGGTGGGCCACATAGAAGGATTTCCTAAACACTTTGGCAATGTGATTATCAAAGGAGAGGTTACTATCTACTTGGGTCCCCAGATCTCTTATTACATCTTCCGTATTTAGGGGGCTACCACCTATGTGAAAGTTTGTGGGTACTTTGTTTTTTTCCAAAGGGGATGACTATGCACATTTTGGCATTTAGCTTGAGGCCATGGTTTTGACACCAGGTATCTGTTTCAGTGAGACCCTTTTGGAGGATGTCTGTGTCAGCTGGAGAGTCAATTGTAGCCCCTAGTTTGCAGTCATCTGTGAACTTGGTCAGCCATAGTCCTCCTGTGCTTGCCTGTACCTCTGAGAAGTATATACCGAACAGGAAGGGTCCTAGGACTGAGCCCTGGGGAATGCCATTTGTAACCGGTTTAGAGTCAGACCTAGCTCCCGCAACTCTTACCATGTGGGTTCTGTCAGTGAGCCAGTTGGCAAGCCATCTCATGACGTAGGGGTTTATGTTCAGGCTGGTGAGCCTGTCTATAATACCTGAGTGGGGAATGTTGTTGAAGGTCTTTGATAGGTTTAGGTTGGCTGTGTGGACCACCTTTCCCTCTTCTATAGCCTTGATAACTGTCTCAAAGAAGTCCTCCAGGTTTAGGAGGTATGATCTGCCCTTAACAAAGCTGAACTGGGTAGGGTCCAGTGTTTTGAGGTTCCCAATGTCTCTGTTAATGAGATCCATGATGATGTGCTCCATAGCTTTGCAGACCAAGCTCGTCAGGCTTATAGGGTGATAGTTCCCAGGGTCCATTGTGGCTCCACCTTTGTGGAGTGGAATAACCATTGCTGTGCACCACTCTGTGGGCACATAGCCTGTTGAGAGGCCGAGTTTAAACAGTGTGTTTAGGTGAGGGGTTAGTTCATCTTTGAGCTCGTGTAGGACACAGCCTGGGACACCGTCCGGTACCATTGATCCTGTGTTTTTGGCTTTGGAGAGGGCTGTTGTAACCTGAGTGTCTGTGATTTCAGAGGCACTACATTCTTCTGATGTAGTTGTGGGCCCTTTTGGGGGTGAGGGGGGGGGTGAAGTTTGCACTGAACCTGTCTGCCAGGATGCTGGCTATATCAGTCGGTTCAGTGTATTTTGTGCCATTCTGTACTAACTCCGAGCAGATCTGAGAATTGCCACTTAGATTCTTGACATAGCTAAAGAATGTCTTGTAGTTATCTTTGGAGTCCATGGCAATTTTTCTTTCAAAGCTAGCCTTGGATGATTTTATGAGGGAACATAGTTTCTTGCTGATCAGTGATGTCTTCCCTTCTTGGGATTTTACTGTTTTCTGTACTAGTTTCCTCCTTCTATTGTATAGCTTGTTTATGGCAGGGGTCCACCAGACTGGTTTTCTTTTCTTGGAGGAGTGAGTCTTGCCCCAGGATTCATGAAGCTTGCGCTAGGCGCAGGCGTTCTCACTCCAAATATGGCCGCCGAACCATTCAGGAATGAGCCGATTCCACATGCACTACCAGCGTATGTCAGAGTTGCGCAGCTCTCGGCGCATGTATGCTAATCACCCCATGCACAGTAGTGCAGCATGCAAATGAAAGTACATAGTAATTCATGAAGTGGTTCAGGCATAGCGTAAGCGTACAGAAATGCAAACCAAAAAAACGGTTTACATTTTTTCAAACAGAACATCGGAGCCATGAAAGCAGACCAAACTTGCGTATTACAAAGTTAACATATGCCAATGGCTAAATATACAGCCAATGGCATAAAAAGACATGCACAACACATAAAAAATGGCCACACTAACGCAAAGTACAACCGCAGTGCATGTGTGTGCAAACGGGAACACAAGGAAAATATGTATAGATGTCATAAAACTGCAATATAACACAAATCATGATTTCGCCATAATAGTCAATGGTATGCATGCTACACCACAACCAAGGCGCAAGGGTTGCTAAGGGTCTGTGACAGTGTTCGGCACTGTAACTAGGAATTAGTAGTCAATGCCATTGAAATGAGGCAAGTAATACTGAATCGCAAACACCTTGCCGGCATAAGGCTGTACCACATGGCGTAGCAGTATAACAACAAGGAGTGGCCTGGAGGTATACATGACATCAGGAGAGGGGTATGCCACTGTAGCTGTAAGCACATTGGAGCATTGCTAATCTGGGTTGCCCATTGCTAAGCAAAGCCGCAGGATAGGGGTGTGGATGTAGGCATAGCTTTGCTTAGCTGAGAGCACACAAGGTGACTGAAAGCGCATGTGTACGCGGATTACAATGCACTCGAAACCTGGTATACGGCTGTGCGCGGCGTGCACCACAGCTGAAACAGGAATGTTATGGAAAGACAATAAGGAAATGCCACAGCAGGGTAATTGGAGTACAAGTGAGTAATTAACACCTATTAACTCACAGTGGGCCATTGACGGTAGCTAACAAGGCTGCTAGCAGCAACTTGCAGAACAGGAAAGGGGAGGTGCCGGATTGCAAAGAAAAGAGAACTGTCACAGCAGAACAAAGCAAACCTGCAGTAGATCGGCTCAGAACACATTTCGCAGCACAATCCTGGGTTGGGAAAGTACAAAACAAGAAAGCAGGCTGCTGGATGCATGCCTGGCAATGGGAGGGGAATCGGTTTGAAAAATGAAGGCAAGGGCAAGAGATGATCCACGGCAGCCAAGTGTAATTCAACACCAAAAGCCCCACAATAGCAGTACGTGTGGTAAAACCCATAAGTAAGATAGCCTGCAGCTCGGATTGTACATACACGCCCTATTACATCATCAGCTTCCAAAGCACAATAGTATAAAGTGCGAAGGCACCTCACACACACTTGTGTATTCCCAAACACTGCACCATCGGTGTAAACAGATGGGGAACTTTTAAAATGTACATGTTGGGAGCTGCTTTAGCTTTGATTCATCAGCATGTGCTGGAGACTGAAGGTGGTGTGGAGGATGATGCTGACAGCCACCTCAGGCACCAGAGGTGGAGAAGAGTGTTCAGACCAAGGGTTACCTATCAGGGGCTAGATGATCTGGAGATAATAGAGCATTACAGGGTGGACAGAGACATCATACAGCAAATTGTTGCGCTGTGTCGGCCACGCCTCAGAGCCAGAGACAACAGAGGGGAACCCATCCCAGTGGACATGAAGGTATGTGTAAGCTTGAGAATACTAGCCACAGGTAGGCCAACTGGAGATATCATGGGGATCTCACAGGCATCAGCATCCGGGGTACTCCACCAGTTCCTGGATGCCATGTTACCACATGCCAATGAGCATATATAATTCCCCGAACTCAGGAGGAGTTGGCCAGCAATATGCACCTCTTCCACCATGTGGCAGACTACCTGGAGGTACTGGGTGCAATAGACTGCATGCACATACACATCAAGTCACCATCCGGAGAGCATGGTAGGCACTACATAAACAGCAAGGGATACCACTCCATCAACTGACAGGTCGTGTGCAATGCCCAGGGCATTATCATGGATGTGTGTGCTGGCAGCCCTGGAAGCTACTACAACTCCCACATCTGGCACGCCTCACAGCTGTACCAGGTATTTTTCAGGGGGGACATCCCATATGGCCACCTTGTGGGGGATGCTGGCTATGCAGTGGAGCCGTGGATGATGACTCCCATCAGAAATGCACACACACCCATGCAAGAACGCCATAATGAGGCACACGCACAAACCAGAATCATCATAGAGCATGTGTATGGGATGCTGAAATCACAGTTCCGTTGCTTGGACATATCTGGTGGAGCCTTGAAGTACTCTTCAGGCACGTGTGCCCACATCTTCATAGTATGTGCCATGCTACATAATATGATCCTGCGGAAACAGCTGCAGCAGGGACATAATGGTGAAGGCCCTCACATTCCACCGCAATTACCAAAGGCACCACAGGCACAGAGGAATTCAGACCACAAACACCCTGTGCCAGCACCAGTAGGCAGACGGAGGTATGCCCAGTATGCCCATGCCTTGGCAAAAAGGGAACGTATAGCACATACACTGACAGTGTAGGCCCCTATGGACTGACACACATCTCCACCTGCACACACAGTAAACATGGATGGCACACACACATGACCACCTGTAAATTGTCATGTATAGGTGGTCTACTGTGTGCATCCTACATAGGCAGCCCTCAACTATTGCACACACAACTGCTATTGGCACAAGGTAAGTCAATACCTGAACAGTAAATTAAGCCAACAGCATGTGTTGATACTGTATGTATAGGTTCTTAGGTACATCGGTAGGTACATGCCTAACTGTCAGAGGCCATTCATAAGCCTAGCCAAAATGTGTCTGCTGTCGCCACCCCATTGATTAACTAACTGTCCCTCTGTGGAGCAGAGCCAATTGCAGGATCCCTGGGGTGTAACCACTGTTCCCCACCCACTCTGCAAGGATTCCCTGGTGTGTTAATGAGGGGCTCCATATAATGTAATCAGGGATGTAGTTCCAAAGCATGGGGAGTACCCATGACAGGTATCTGTCACCTCAGCAATCTTCAGTTATGATTGTGGCAAGGTGTAGCTCATTACAGTGTGTGGCTCACTGTGACATGGATTCTCATAGCTGGAGCATATCCATTAAGCCTCACTTGGACATACCATTAGCAGGTATCATCCATATGTACATCAACTGAGTTACACATTTGTTTGCAGTATGGAGGAACAGCCTTAGTACACTCTACATACTAAACACCATAACCACACCATAACACTAGTACATATCCCAGATGCCTCAGTGGTAAAGCCACTGAATGTGTCATTCATGGTCCCGGTTCCATGATCTGCAAGGGCTGTTATGTAATTCTGATGTCCCGAATAATGGATGTTGGATGCAGGTCATTAGAGCACGTTTAAGCACGTGTTAGCGGGTTTTTGTGCCAGTAAGTGGCGTTTAAACATGACTACATGGATATGGCAACACATGTCTAACCTTTGCTGAATATCGTGCAGATCAAGGGCAAAGCTGCCTAGAACCGCTGAAATGTGCGTTATTTACCCTTGTACTAACAGTGCCTGCTCTGAGAGGTAAAAAGACCACTGCCAGGAGTAGAACACGCAACCAAGTACACAATCTTCACAATAACCTACCACTAAGCTACCTGAGATGTACCAACGGCAGGTGTGTATTGTGACAGGTTAAAACACAAAAGGGTGGACTTCGGGAAATAGTATACACTGCCATGTACCCAATGAAAGGTGTATTCTCTCTCTCTCTCTCTCTCTATATATATATATATATATATATATATATATATATATATATATATATAATATACAGAGAGAAAGGGTGATAGAGAGATATATGTCAATCTATATGGATATGCATATATATGCAAATATATAGATAGGTTAACAACATCTACACAACCATGGAGGTACATATAAATAGGATAGTACCAAATACTGAATGCTTTACATACCGATGCGTGTAATCACGAGGCTTAAAGACCGAAAGACCACTGTACCAAAACACCAGAACCGCGAGTACTATTATCACGATGTTAAGGGACATTTAGGTAGTGCTTCTGGTGCTGCGGTTCAGGTAGGTGCTGTGTGTAAGTGTGTTTCTGATTGCTGTAGTGTGTGTAAGTGTGTGTTCTGAGTGTGGTGTGTGTTTCCAGGGGATTGTAATGTGTGCGTGTGGGTTTGCTTCATGTGTCTGTTGGTGCTATCTCGGATAGGTGTGGTGTGGGGTGCGCAGCCACCCACATGGGGGGTGTATGGGGGCATGGAAACTTGGCCATACATAGTGTAGGATGGTTTGTTTGGATGTGATGGGTAGCAGTGTGTCTGTGTGTGCGTGTGTGTGTTCTGTGTTTGTGTTAGTTCCGGGAGTTTGATAGTTGCGAGTTTGAGTGTTCGGTATTGTGGGGTTTGGGAGTCTGGGAATGGTAATGTGGTCACTGGAAATGTGTGCATTCCTGAATCCATGGGTATACCATATACAGCAGTTGAAGTCTTCAAATATGTGTAGAACATTGACCGTAGCAATCACACATTCTGCCATGACCGAACGTTATGAACAAAGGATATGGAAAGTATATATGTCTATACACTATTACAAATATGTGCTATGGCCATGAGCCAAAGATAGGGTTACCACCTGTCCTACCTTGTGAGGGGCAGTCCCTCTATGTGCAGTAGTGTCCTGACCAAAATGAGTACAAATACTAATGTCCAACAATCTCGAGACATTTGGCATGTTCCATATTTAATGTAACTGTTGCATAAAATAGTCATCTGTATCTAAAATACCTACATGTAACAGGAAACAGGATAAGCAAGTAAACTGCTACAAGAATAAGCTTTTATATAGGCATATATATAAAGTTCTATACTTTGTACTGACTGTGGGTATGTGTCAGCCTCTAAAATCTGATGTGTGTCCTGCAAATGTCCCACAATGGCCATTTGAAAAGGTGGCAACCCAAGCCAAAGAGGTTCAGTCTCCAACACAACTCCAATGAGTGCAAATATCTGTGACAGAAATACACGAGACAGCTTTCATGTAGCAACATTTCATTACATACCGATGTATTTCCGAAGGGACTGAAGGACCAGCATCACCTGCATGCTATACAGGAACCAATTAACAATGGCTTAATGAATCAGCCTGAAAATACCATCGTATTAATCCACTAAAGGATAGGTCTTCAAATAGGGAAGGAGCCCTCACACACATATCGAATATGTATAAATGCAGTTCCTACACACCTGCATCTACTATGTACACCCACCTACATCTCCCCCACACCTGAAACAATTGCAATACATACTGTAATAACATCACAAACATCCACTCACTCTATGACATCTGCAGAAGCCTTAACATACCTTGTCAGAGACACACTATAATGGCCCTATGTGAAATTGTTGCTGTTGTACAATGGAACAGACGCCGATGTTATAGGGTTTGATTGCAATAATCCCGTATCAGACGGCTGTGCGTACACCAGGAAGTGTTACTAATTTCTGATTAACAGCACAGTATGATACACATGTACAGTATACCAAAGATGTCAGGTGAGCACAGTTCAAAACACCTAACATTTTATTCATAGCCACACAGCCTTGTGCTGCCAAAACATCCTTGCCAGACCTAAACATTTGCAGATGTATCAGGTAAAAACCTTGCAGAAGTAGCAATGTTCAGAAATATAACAGCTAGACTCACATGTAGAACTACATCCTCTAGCCATTACTCACAATCCACGAGGGCCATGAAGTTAATATATCTCTGTGTGTCTCCATATAGCTGTTGCAATTCATCACAAACAACATATCCAGACCATCTTCCTCAAAGGTAGGGCAAAGGGACAACGGCCAAGTGGAGTATTCAATTATACACCATTGTTGCCATGTCATTGGCTAATGGAGTAGCTGCACAGCTGATGTGCATGTAATCATCTACTCCGGAACACCAACTGGTGGCAGGATACCACATGTTACTGATATCTAAGTATAAAAGGATGGCTTGTCATACATTCAAACCGTCTGTACATACCAGAAAAATGCTACAAACGAGGATTGCAACACAAAACGAATATTACCGTCAGCAACAACTCGGGTTACTAATAAGGTATGTAGAACACTCAGTATGTCAGTGTATGTAGTACCTGTTCTGTAATAATTAAAGTGTACGCAATGCATATAGTGGGAAAAGGTATTATGTAGTGATGTATTGTTGAGCATAGTAACGCTCGTAGAAATTGTGTGTACTGCTGTAGGCCACAAGGTAAACACCTCATACACCACAAGTGATGCTATATAAGGACTTTGAACACAACAATTCCATTCCAGCCGCTGTCAGTGGCAGGGTTGGTCCAACAAGTACGTGCCATAACAAGGGATAGTATATGTTGATATACTGTAACAGTTGGCATATGTATGGGCATATAACTGAGAATAACATGTCTAAGGTGGTCCTGCTGTGCAATTATGATTTGCATTGTGGGATATTGTGGCAAAATATGTGTAATGTACAGTATTGTAGGTAGATATGTCTAACATTTTACATAGCATTACTGTTATGTTATGCAAACATCAGGTATGTCTACTGACATGTACAATACACAATAACAGGATACATATGACTTGTAGTGACCAGACAGTGTATCAGCATGATAGCTAATTGAAATGGAAGAGCTAGTCAATTATCCATGCACAAAGGACATGTAATAGCTTCATAGGTTCATAGTTAGGTTCTATGCTGTCTGGCCATGGCCATTCATAAGCCTAGCTACAGTGTTTTGACTTGTGGCACCTCCCTAGGTTAGTTTCCTGTGCCTGTGAACAGCAGAGCCATTAGTTTTCTGAGCCTCTGTACAGCAGAGCCACTGCAGTGATCCCTGGTGTACATGTCTGTCTCCCATCCACCCATTGAGGTATCTCTTGAAGAGTGCTAGTGAGGGTCCCTGCCTGATGTACATAGGAATAATGCTCCAAAGCATGGGTAGTGTCCGGGTCAGGAATGTATCCCTCCAGCACGTCCTAGTCATCATTGGGTTTAGGTACATATCCCAGAGCATGTGGCTCTCAGGGGTTTTTGCTTATGTTGAGCTTATCCATCAATACTGTTTTGGACATGGGCCTTGTATGTTCAGCAGAGATCACCTCTGAGTATGCGGTATGCAAACGAGTACAGTTGGGGTTTCTGTAGTTGGGCTGCATACGTCATCCTTCGGAGGTCAGTATTCCTTTTGGTGGGGTAATGTTGTGGTATTTCAAGCCATTACTGTTGCCTCGTAAGGTACATCCCAAATGGGGTGTTGTACCCTTTAATGTGTTTCATAAGTCATGAGTAAAGAGGCACAATGGCTGCCTTTGTTCTGGCTACAAACCCATTAGAGATTAGGGGGCCACATAGAAGGATATCCACACCACCTTGCCAATATGGTTATCAAAGGAGTGAATGCTATCTACTTGGTGTCTAAGATCCCTTATTACGTCTTATGTATGTAGGGGACTACCACCTATGTGATAGTCCGTGGGTGATTGGTGTAATCCAAAGGGGATGTCTATGTACCTTTTGGCATGCAGCTAGAGGCCATGTTATTGACACCAGGTATCCGTCCCAGTGACACCCTTATAGAGGATGTCTGTATCAGCTGGGGAATCAATCATGGCCCCTAGTTTGCAGTCGTCTGCAAACCTTACCAGGGTAAGTCCTCCTGTGCTAGCCTGTACCTCAGAGAAGCATATACCGAACATGAGGGGCCCTATGACCGAGCCCTGGGGGATGCCAATTGTAACTGATTTACAGTAGGACCTAGGGTATGCTACCCTCACTGTGTGGGTTCTGTCCATGAACCACTTTGCATAACATCTTGTGATGTAGGGGTTAATGTGCAGGTGTATGTGTATGTTGATAATACCAGAATGGGGAACGGTGTTGGAAAGCCTTTGAGAGGTCAAAGTAGGCTGTGTGGACCTCCTTACCCTCATCTACTGCCTTGGTAACTTTCTCAAAGGACTCCCCCAGGTTTAGGAGACATGGTCTGGCCCTAACAAATCCAAACTGGGTGGGATCAAAGGTTTGGAGGCCACCAATGTCTCTGTGAATGAGATACATGATGATGTGCTCCATAGCCTTGCAGAACAGTCTAGTCAGGCGTATAGGGCAATAGTTCCCCTGGGTCCATTGTGGCGCCACCTTTGTGGAGTGTGATGACTGTTGCTGTGCACCATTCAGGGGCCACAATGCTTGATGCAAGGCTATTATTGAATATGGTGCCTAAGTGGGGAGCCACTTCATTCTGAAGTTCCTGGAAATCGCAGCCTGGGATGTTGTACGGTCACATGAATGCTGTGTACCTGGCTTTAGAGAGTGCAGCTTTGAACTGCAAAGTTGTGATCGCAGGGACTCTGCATCATTCCTGTATAGATATGGGCCCTTTAGGGTATGAGAGGGGTGTAAAGTTAGCACTGAACCTATCTGCCAGGATGTTGCCAATATCAGTTGGTTCTGTAATTTTTGTGCCTTACTGCTGTATGTCAGATCAGATGTGGGTATCGCCATCGAGAGTCATGACATACCTCTAGAATGCTTTGTGGTAGTCCTTGGAATTAGTTGTGGTTATGTTTAAGTAGCTAGCTTTGGAGGATGTGATAAGGGATCTCAGATTCTTACTGAGGCTGACTAGTGAGCTCCTCCATTCATGGGAGTGTACTCTACTTTGCAACAGTCTCCTCCTTCTGTTGTACATTATATCCATGGCAGTGGATCACCAGAGTGGCCTCTGTTTTCTGGTGGGTACTGTCATGGTTCTGTTTGGGATAGCATGCTCCATGCAGTCGTGTAAGTGCTAATTAAGTGCAGTTGTGTATGATTCAGCAGTTGTAACTGTATTGTCCATCTGCACGGGTGTCATGACGTTTACTACTGATGTCATAAGAAGCCAGAAGTTGGATTTGTAGAAATATTGTACTGTGTTTTCCGAAAAGGGTGTGGTGCCGGGATGTGGATAACAAGAGTGATTAGCGTACATTTGGATCTGACCAATGAGGAGATAACCCCAGGTGTGGAACACCAGTCACACATGTTGGTAATGACCAGGTCTGGGATATTGTTGGCCCTGGTGGTGGTGTGGATAGGCTGATCCAGGCAATTGGAGGTTATGAATCCCAAAAAGCGTTGGCCTAATGTATCGGTACATGAGTAGGTATCCCAGTTAATGGTGGGGTAGTGTCAGTCGCACATCAGCAGTGTGTCTGTTTGAACCCTAATTTCCAGTACACCAAGAAGAGAGGACCATTAGCCATGGGATATGGTGGGGGATCTGTAGCAAGCTACAATTTGTATAGCAGTTATGGCCAGAGTTAGTTGCACTTGGATAACCTCTGATGCATTGTGCTAAGCAAGTAGCCTGGAGGTGTGGATATCCTTAGGAAATATGGACACACCTCTGTCATGGGTGTTCTGGTCCTGGTTACATGACTGAAAGGTGTGGTATGAGTAATAGCCTCGTAGTGCAGGGGTGCTCTCATGAGCCTAGAAGCAGGTCCTAGTCACTGCACAGATATCGAAGTGGTCCATTACAAGGAGTGCCTCGGATGAGTGCATTTGAGATGAAGACGTCAAGCATTGAGTAGCATTACCCTTAGGTTTTGCTTGCCTGTCCCTGTTATGGTGGTGAATATGTTATTGAAACCATGCCTAAAACAGGCACTATAGGAGCAGCAAGAGCCTTAGCCATTATCCGGAATCCCAGGGCCAACAGGTGCAGGCCATCTGTGCCAAAGCATTGTGTTCTGTCGACCATGTCATTCAAAGCAGACAGATACTGGATACCCTTGGAATGACAACAGAAGGATAGCCAATTGTTGAAGTAAATAATTTTGTCCTTGTACTGCGTTATCAGTCTGGATGATGGCAGAATGCTACTCAGGGCTAGGGCAATATCTGCCTGGGCTACAAGATCGGAGAGCTATTCCATGTCTCTTCACATGTAGTCCAGGAAGGTACATCTCAGGGCATTCACACTAACATGGAAAATGACACAGTCATATTGTACCTGTTGAGGAGTGACCTGAGTGCATAGGTTATGTTGCAGATCCTGTTACCTGACAGGCAGCTGACAGTAACTATCTTCTTGTGTAGCCTGGTGAGTGGGACATCAGTGTGTCCGCCTATAGAGTCACCTATGACTAGTGTGTTGGGTACATTATTTCACCCTATTGGCTGTGGTTGATGGGCACACTGAGTCTGTGGGCTATAAGTAATTGGTGTTGTGTTGGGGATGGCGGCTGCCAGCATTTCTGCACTGGAGTTCTCTGTTGCCTAGACAGAGTAGTATTGAGAGGCTCCACAAATGTTGCTGTCTTACTATGTGTGGCCTGTGGTGGTGGAGATCTGGTGAGACTATGTGATGAGTATGGTGTGGTGCAAATGTTTAACATCCCCACATGATTGTCAGGTTCAGTCTGGGATGAAGCGAGCTTTACTTCCAGCATAGCTAGATATGTGCATCTCCCACAGGTTGTAATGTTGGATGTTAGGAGTGGAGTATTGACTGTGTACGTGAGACAATTTCTATATTGCCTCATGATGCCCATATTCATCATATAGACAGGCAAGAACACTGTGAATTGACTCTTGGACATGCCTGAATATATAACTATTTCCCACTAGATAAGTGAGGAAAGTGTGTACAAGAGCTGTTTTATTCTAAGCAAGTGGGAAATGTAAGTACAAACAGTGTTTACCTGTAGGTAATGAGGAGGATTGAGTGCTATAGTAATTAGTAGCTCATGTAGTGCTTACATGTCTGAACAAGTGCTGAGCATGAATAAGCAATACAGATAGGGTATTGGATAACATAAACACACTGCCTCCCCAACAGGTACACAATCATATATCTATGTACACTACAGAGCTCCTGTAACCATAACTATGATGGTACAAGGTGCACTCAGGCTGCATGGGACCAGTCAACATCCCTGGTTGTATCATACACATATGGCAAAACAGTTTGCTCTACACATACACATCATGTAAAACATAGCTTCATGTCAGTCTGTGAAAACACTGAATGGTGCACACCAACAGTTATCACAACCCACAAAGTGGAGACACCACTCATAATGGGAGGCACTGCATTACTACCCTACTGGGTCTGGTCTGAAAGGTCATGAACCTTAATCAACATATATGTTGTTAGCAGTACAGATGTAGATGACAGTACGGATGATTTCACACTGCATATCATACCTGTGACAAATCATAGGACATCATCACCCATACTGTGTTCCACCTACACTAAGTATACTAGATGTACATTTGTATGTCACAGGAGTGTTCTGCCAGTGGACTGTTGACAGAACCAACACTACAGAAGGTGTCTGATTAATATGTGCATATCACACCAGTGCCAGCTACAGTAAAACAGGGTTAATTTGTTGTACTCCCCCTCACTGTAGCCCATACCACACAGACAAATGGGAGGCATCTGCCTATGTAAGTATGTGAATGGCTATGACCTAGGAGCAATAGCTGACTCAGTGTTGTGGACAACATATAGAAGGGGCTTTGTGGATGAGGTATGTGACATATGTGCACAATCTGACAGCTGCATATTGCATTGTCACTGCTAGGTTAATAACCCTGTCCCCATGAACTACCACCTAGGCAGCGGTCGACATAATGGACACTGTGTGTAAGGGATGCTGCTGTGCAGTGTACCTCCCTGAGCTAGTGACATCACCAAGCCTATTAGGTAGTCATAAGTGGCAACCCTAGTCATGACAGGGTGCCATCCATGAATATAGAGATCATTGTTCAACCATACTCATCACTCAAGTGACCTATATCAGCTTTAAGGGGTATTGGCCATGTTTGGATGGCCGACACCAGCCTTCACAATCCTCATCTCCGCTATGTAGCATGATGCCTACCATGCATAAAGACATGTCCAACACTGTGACATTGGACATGCTACACATACATATCCTGATCTCAAACACATATGTCATGGACATCCACCTTCCTAGTACAAGGATCTCCACATGCTGGACAGATCCTTGTGCCATACACGTTACATACTCCCACCATACTATGCAACCCTGTCCAGCAAAGCTGTACATTTCACCTCTGTCAGACATGGTGTGATGACCGCATGGTAGATATACCATTAACCGTGTGGATCAGTTATGTGGCACTGCTTCACCTGGTTCCAGAAACATGGCTGTCAGCTACTGCTAGGTAACCTTACATCCTAGGCTCATACATGGCCCAGGGCATACAGACTACTAGATGACCTTGGCCATACATGCTATAGTAGATAGCCATCTCTGTAAATACCATCAGGCTAGTCAGTGTCCCATGTGTATCACATGTGCAACACAGGTGATACGTGGCAGGATGTTGAACTGCTGTACAGTGCCGTGTAGATGTATATGGCAAAACAAATGCATGTAAAGCCTTCCATGTGCATGTCTGCAGTGTCACAGGTCATGTCCGTTAAGGCAGTGTATGTGTTTATTTGTGACATATACACAGCATCAAGGTTGACAGCATTAATGTGGACACATCCAGGCATGTACTGATAGGTAAGAACACCAGTACAGGCAAACAGACATGCCCACATCAAGACAGCATTCACATGGAGTATGAGCAATGTAATCAGGTGGCACACATATATGGTGATAATATCCAATCCCCATTGGGTGTCACATGTGTGTGACACAAACATGTCAGTGACATCAGTGTCATAAAGATTTGCAAAGACAACTATTTATATGTAATAAATGTGATACACATGTATGTGCAGTTGTATCTCTGTGCATCTCTGAGATACTGTGACCTGTCTCCATCATTATGTCTTCGAGGTATGCCATGAGCAAGGCTACCAGCCTATACATGCTTGGAGGATGAGGCCCTTATACCTTACCTCCAAGACAACTATGATGTCCTGTTTAGCCATGTGCCACAGGATGTACAGCAGCGGGATGACCTGTGGCAGAAACTTCGCCGGAGGGTTAATGATGTGGGTGGCCATAACCGCACATACCAGCAGGTGCACAGACACTGCACGGACCTAATCAGATGTGCGAAACAACATGGAAATGCAGTCGCCAGGGAACAAGGTGCAACAGGTGGTGGGCCTCCAACCCAGCCCCCACTCCCACGTACCGAGGAGCTACTGGCCAGCCTGGGGACACTGGCAGAACAGCATCCACAAGCCTTAGCTGACATCGTGGAGGTGGATGCCTGGAGTTGCCTGGTAAGTCACTACTGCACATATAATTATTATATCCCATATAGTTGCATGTGTCACTGTACAATATGTAATGTAACATCATATGCAAGGCATGTATACACACATGCCACATACTATAGTATGCTACTGTGTGTAGGCACACATGTGCATACTCCATAGTATATCCTTTTGTACTGGCGAATGTGTTAACATGCACATTGCATCTTGTAGCTGTCATACAGGCGTGGATAATGATCATACTGCTGTGTCACCCCTATATAAGTACCTCTGGCATTCCGCTAAGACAGCAGGCCATTGCAGGTGAGACAATTATAAGTATCAGGCATGTTAATGCACAGATCTATTCGTCATGTGGCCATTTAACACATGTACACATAATGTATGGTACGGTCACAATATACAGGTTGCATCTGCAATCCATCACAATGGCTACCCATGTGCAATACTTACAAACTAAGAGAAACACCCACATGAAACCTCAGAAACTGTCATTGCTAGATGTGTGGACAGCTGTGCATGCAACGGTGGAGGTGTTGTTCAATATAGGAACATGTACTACACATCAGAACTACACATGTGGGGTACACAAACAGTACTACACACTGAGCTGGAGTATGAGCATCCCACAGGATTCACCATTGTGGATTATGCCCCTGCTATGAGTGCACACATTGTGATGTGCCATCTGACATGTCCATGACATGTAGTGGGCCGGCTGCAACATTGTCTCATTATCCCATAAAACATACCCCACATACCAAACATACAACTCTTTGTCTGCATAACCCTCTGGACAGTGGAGTATATGACATCTATGGGTGTATGTCATATGGGACAACACAGACATGTGAGATAGATGGCCATCACAACCGTTTGGCCAACACATGTTCACACATGGCCATGGAGGATGGCCAGAAACATCTAGCAACACACAGTAGATGTGATGTGTTTGTGTGTACACCCTGTTGTACATTGGCTACACATGGTCCAACCATAGCCTTTGTTGAATGGTTATATTGCAGATATGGAACACTGGACATCCTACAGGCCTGTGCATAGCTTGTGGAGGCGTAACATCATTCGACCACATAAGATGTGTTGAATATCATGACTGTGTCACAGCATGACAGTAGTCACCTGTACAGCATCCACATACATACACAGACAACCACATCAGGCCACAGATACAGTACATTTCCCTTGCTGCTGTTAGACATCACTTTCAGCCATGCACCTCATGTGTGTGGTACAAAAATGTCATGTGGGACATGGTGTATTGACAAGTCTGCCATGTGCGGACATGGTTGCCAGGCAGCTAAAATATGTTTGCAGATGTGCAAGGGTGTCATCTCTATGGCCTTCGGTGACCTGTGTCACACATTCCACATCATGGTTTAGTGTGTATACACCTCAGCGATGTGGGTTACAATCCACAGTATATATGTATTGTATATGCACACAGTCATGGCTATGCACTGTGTCTGTAATTCACACTGTATAGCAATAGAGACGCCTCATGATTCCATGCAATGGCACTGTGTCTGTACTTCACACTGTATAGCAATATAGATGCTTCATAATACCCTGCAATGGTTATGCACATCTGCTAAATGTGCATTTTATCTGTAGGGCAGACAGACAACACTGCAATGTGACACCATTACCCACTGAATATGTGACAGGACACCATTGTGTTAAACATATATGCATGTCAATGCACACATCAGCAGATTACATGTCATACTACATGTTAATGTCAAGGTCATATGCCACACATCAGCCATGTGTACAGTTAACCTGTGCTGGTCCACATGGTGTAACACAGGGATGCATGCTTACTACCATGATTGTGTGAAATGCATGGCTTCTGCTATGACACATGCATGCTGTTGTGTGCAACCCAGGGATGTATGATAACTACAACTATTATTGTCTGAGCTGCATGCCGTCTGCTGTATCACATGCATGTTGCATGCCTTCTGTCAAATCACATGCATAGTGTGTGTCTGTGTGTGTCTGTGTGTGTGTCTGTATTGTAATGTAGAGTCTTTGTCTGCCATCGCAGGTGATGTAGGTGCGTTACCCTCCTGTGGTCCATATGATGTTAGTGTCTCCACAGACTCTAGCAGTGATGATGAACATCATATGCTTGAGGCACAGACAGGGTTGTTAGGGGCTGAAGCTATGCCATTGGTTACCATTCCACCTATATACCCTCATCCCCGCACACAGCTCTCATGCCAACACATACCCCATCACCAGTGGCCATAGAGGAAGGACAGTTGGCATGTGATAGCTTGGAACAGGAAAGTGTGGTGGCTATGGAAGGTGTGTATTTACACCATGGTGTCAGGCAAATGACTGGAAATGGGCCACACAGGCATGTGGCCAGTGCTGCTTGTAGGAGGACCTCTGGCCGACATGCCCCTGCAGGACAGAGCGCAGCAGCTGGTGTCACCAGATGCATGTTTCAGGCTGTAATGGTGGCACAGGCACATGCTGACTGGCAGAACAGAGAAGGGCAGAGGCTTCAGAGGGCTGCTATCTGTTCTTTAAACAACAACATCCAGGCAATGGCAAATGCTCAACAGCAGATTGCTGAGGTTTTGGACAGACAATTGGATGATGTGGTTGGAATCCTTGACTGTGGCATGACAATCTGCGAGCGTGAGCTGTCTGTGCTGGAACATCTGTTTAGAGTGAGGCATAGGGCACGTGGACGTAGGCCAGCTACATCACCTGGTGCAGGTCTACGTGAACAAGCTACCTCAAATGCTCGCTCCCATAGTGATGGTAGCAGCAGCAGTGCAGCTGGTGCTGTGCTGTCCACACCAGGACACAGCAGGCCACGTGCACATGGCCCTGGATGGTCCCAATGGGGACACTGTTCCAGTGGACATTTGTCATCAGACAGTACCCGATCTGTACTTCTGCCTGGTAGTCCCCGTGCAACCCCTGGCAGACACAGGTCACGTGGCTGTGGCAGGACACTGTGAGCTGTAAAACCTGGTCTGTGTAGTCTGGAGCTGTCAATAATACCCCTGTGTATGCCAGACACATGGCAGAACTGTGTGCACACATACACGCACACATCAGAAACATCTGTAAGGCACCGTAATACACACATGCATAACAACCACACATGGCCAATTAGATCACATGCCCTAACCCACACACATGATGTCATCCACTGGTGCAGCCTAGGCCCCTGGCAAACATTATCACCCTGTGCATATGATGATGCCTGTGCCACATCCCTGTCATCCACACCATCGGTGCAGGGACATGCTCATATGGTCTGATGCACAGGATGAACAGAATAGGGAGATAAGTGTAGATTACAATTGTTGTGTACTGCTGACACGCAGCAGACATACCATGTAGTACAAGTTTAGAATGCATTGTTTTCTGTTCACAGTATGTGTCTTGGTAACAACAGTAACAGCATGTTAACCATGATGTCCTGCTTCCCTCCTTCAGGTGTAATTGCATGTGCCATTGAGTGTCAGTGTTTGCAGTTAGTTTCTCATGTGTAAATGTGGACTACTCACAGGTATGTATGGCAATACCAGCATGCTATTTGTAGCTTCAACCTCACTGTTAGAAAGGCTGACATTCCAAAGATATCTACACATCTACTGATCCAGGAGCATGGGAGCTGTGTACTAAGCTACAGTGGCTAGAGACGTGACATCCATACAGGGTGACATCACAGGTACAGTTACATCAGGAGGGGAGTTTGCATAGCAGTCTAGCTGATGACAAGGGTAGAGGCCAGTTGATAGCTTGAGGCCTCACTGTGTAGCAGTAATACACATTCACATTACAGGATGAGAATACACAACTACACACACACACACACACACACACACACACACACACACACACACACACACACACACACACACACACAAACACACACACACACACACACACACACACACACACACAGGTATTTGCACACATGTATTCAGACACACAGTAATGTACCCACACTCACTGGGTCAAAGACACTGTAACACACCCACACACACTTGATAGTGTTGAGGTGAGGACCCCTGCCTATGTGGTAATCACCATTACAGTACTGTGCACCCACATGACGCGACACAGAGAATACACACGCACAGGTAGTCAGTAATGCCTAAGATCAACGGCATCAACAGGGTAGTAGATTGCATCACCTGGAGGGGTTAGGGGTCCTATCTGTTCACTATTGTAACAAACATCCTTACTCCATGAACCAGACAGCCATATATACATACACTCACACACTGTGGAGGCCACAATTGAATGCACCTATGTCATGCACATACAGATAGCTCATATGTGTGTGATACACAGCCCACCCCTGCCTATGTCTTGCTTTCTACAAATCAGAATGTACAGATCTCTACAGCAGTGTACAGGAGAGTGAGTAACAATTGGGATGTATTCCCCACCATACGTGGCATATATGAACTCACAAGCAAACACACATGGCAGTACTGTGAATCAAACACCTGCTATCTTATGATACGTATGACAGACATACAGCAGTATTGCCTGAATTACAATGTGTACCGATTATACCTTTGGCAATTGTGCTGATATATGCCCATGGGAGGTCTTAAGTGTTACAGGTGTCAAGTGATTTACAGTCAGTGACACCCTGACCACTGTGTAGGTTGTATGTGTTCCCCTTCAATTAACAGAAACATAGCTTAGTGTTTGCGCATATTATTGTAGGATGGCTTGTGACACACCTGTGAGCTGTCCTCAGCAAACATCCATCTGCAAAGATGGCCCACCACTTAGTTATGTCCACACATCTGTCCATACCTGATGTACATCTTACCGTACTGTCAGTATATCACCATATACAGTTGGCAATGATGGGGCTGCATTGCAACTGCATGTTGTAGTAAGACACATGTCACCTGCAAACATCAGCTACTGCACACGCATGGTAGCTGAACGCACACCACTACATGTACATGTGTGTAGGTCCTACATTCCTGTCATTTAGCCATGTTTGTAGGCATTGCAATTGGTGGACATGTGTGATGATACATGGACTGTTGTATGATATGATAGCTGTCATGGGTATCCAGTACAGAGGGAATGTTAACTCAGTCAACATTGATATCACACCTTATGTACTGTTGGCATTCAACAGCCATGGACCTTCCTTCCATGTGCATGTGTGTAATTACTGTAGCCACCTGTCTGTACGAAGGACATCAGCAGCTGTGCTATGTACATATGTGTTGTGTGTGTGTGTGTGTGTGTGTGTGTGTGTGTGTGTGTGTGTGTGGCATGTACATATCCACGGCAGGTACATGTATGTCATATACAAACATGCGGGTGTTTACTGGTGTACAGCAACAGTCATCTGTTACTGCTGTACATGACCCAGGGCCCCTGTTATGTGTACAGCCGACCTGGTTATGAACAGTGGTATCATTGCATTGCATAACACATGATGCAACTGTGTCAGTACATGGGTAGTTTGCACAGTTGATGTAGAGCTAGGTACAGTCCACTGGTCATGGGTCACATGGTGTTGTACTATTATATGTTCTACCACATGTATGGATGTGTGTTGCTGGTCCAAGGACATGGTGATGTCTGAGGGCTACATCCTAGAATGCAGCTTTTGACACTGTGATCTGCACCTGACACATCTGTGATGCCTTTTGAGGGTGTACTGGTCAGTACATGTGAGTGGCCTTCATGTACGTGGGGACACCACCACCTGGAGCAGCCCGTACCTGTGTTATGGCCCACATGTCTGTATCTGAGGTATACGGTGGTAGTGCCATTGTGCACAACTGAGCCTTCATCCAGGTGTTCCTCACTGCACAGATGTCAGTATTCCCCATTGTTGGATCTACATTGGGCAGCTGTGATTACAAATACTACACATCTAGCACTGTTTATCATACACATACAATGCAGTTGTCCTCTAGGTGTCTGGGTGTTAAACTGGTCTCAGGACATTCAACTATGAATGGCACTATATGGGAGAAGTAGCCACTCCTGGCAGGACATCACCACGGGTGGTAGTAGTGTGCCAGGTTTAGATTGGTACATCTAAGGTGATGGACATTAGCAGACGTTGTGTAGAAGACTGGTGTCAGATATACGTAGTGCAGCATTCCTGCTAACAATGACAACTATCAACACCGGAGTCCATTACAATGTGCTGCTCACATCTAACTGTAATAGCATGGCCACTGTGCCCTTCCGTGTTTAGAATCAGAGTGCATATAAAACAGCCCTGTGCTACTAAGTGTGTGAGCATGCCCAGTATAATGTTGTGTAGATGGACACATAGTGCATTCCAAACAGCTGTGTGCTACTAAGTGTGTGAGCATGCCTAGTAACACCTTGTGTCTGTTATGTGCCTCTATGTGTATAGGCATGGCCATTGTAACCCTGTATAGTGATAGTAAGTTGTCCAGTCAACAGATGGCCATACCCCACTTCAGGATGGATTCCTACATTGAACACACAGGTTCACAGGTATGTACATCGTAACTGCAAGCATCCATGTCGATGTACACATTCCTAGAAGGTCATATTGACAGTCTTGAAAGGTGTAGTGTCTGTGGCGCTGCTCGTATCTATGTAGTATTGTAATAGTGTTCCGTAGATAGGCAGTTGTCCTGATCCCACCACTGGTGTGTGTTTGTCTCCATCTGCCTGGGGACAGAAATATGCTTTTAGACTGCTCACACTCCATGCAATCCCTATCACCGTCTTTGCCAATGCTGATGATGTCACCCACCTAGAAGTACACCTCTGGGAGTGTTGTGCCCCAGTAATCTTGGTAGCACGTTCTGTAACTGTGTAATGCTGTAGTGTGATAAGGTAGTTAGGTCAGTATTCTAATCCTAGCAATGCCAACTGTGTGTGTGTGTGCCTCCATCTGCCTGGGGACAGAATAATGTTTTTAGACTGCTCACACTCCATACAATCCCTATCGCCGACTTTGCCATTGCTGATGATGTCACCCACCTAGAAGTACACCTCTGGGAGTGCTCTGTCCCAGTAATCTTGGTAGCTCAATATGCAACTGCGTAATGCTGTAGTATGATAAGGTAGTTAGGTCAGCGTTCTAATCCCAGCCATGCCAACTGTGTGTGTGTGTGTGCCTCCATCTGCCTGGGGACAGAATAATGCCTTCAGACTGCTCACACTCCATACAATCCCTGTCGCTGACTTTGCCATTGCTGATGATGTCACCCACCTAGAAGTACACCTCTGGGAGTGTTGTGTCCCAGTAATCTCAGTAGCGCGTTCTGTAATGCTGTAGTGTAATAAGGTAGTTAGGTCGGTGTTCTAATGCCAACTGTGTGTGTGTGTGTCTCTGTCTGCCTGAGGACAGAATAATGCTTTTTGTCTGCTTCACTCCATACAATCTCTATCGCCGACTTCATTGCTGATGATGTCACCCACCTAGAAGTACATCTCTGGGAGTGTTGTGTCCCAGTAATCTCGTTAGCACATTCTGTAGCTGCATAATGCTGTAGTGTGATAAGGTAGTTAGATCGGTGTTCTCATCCCAGCCATGCCAACTGTGTGTGTGTGTGTGTGTGTGTGTGTGTGTGTGTGTGTGTGTGTGTGTGTGTGTGTGTGTGTGTGCGTCTCCTTCTGCCTGGAGACAGAATAATGCTTTTAGACTGCTCACACTCCATACAATCCCTGTCGCCGACTTTGCCGTTGCTGATGATGTGACCCACCTAGAAGTACACCTCTGGGAGTGTCATGTCCTAGTAATCTTGGTAGCATGTTCTGTAACTGCATAATGCTGTAGAGTGATAAGTTAGTTAGGTCAGTGTTCTAATCCCAGCCATGCCAACTGTGTGTGTGTGTGTGTGTGTGTGTGTGTGTGTGTGTGTGTGTGTGTGTGTGTATGTGTGTGTGTGTCTCTATCTGTCTGGGGTCAGAATAATGCTTTTAGACTGCTCACACTCCATACAATCCCTATCGCCAACTTTGCCATTGCTGATGATGTCACCCACCTAGAAGTACACCTCTGGGAGTGTTGTGTCCCAGTAATCTCAGTAGTGCATTTTGTAACTGCATAATGCTGTAGTGTGATAAGGTAGTTAGCTAGGTTTTCTAATCCCAGCCATGCCAACTGTGTGTGTGTGTGTGTGTGTGTGTGTGTGTGTGTGTGTGTGTGTGTGTGTGTGTGTGTGTGTGTGTCTCCATCTGCTTGGGGACAGAATAATGCTTATAGAGTGCTCACACTCCATACAATCCCTATCGCCGACTTTGCCATTGTTGATGATATCACCCACCTAGAAGTACACCTCTGGGAGTATGGTGTCCCAGTAATCTCGGTAACACATTCTGTAACTGTGTAATGCTGTAGTGTGATAGAATAGACAGATAGGTGTTCTATTCCAAGGCATGATATGTGTGTGTGCTTGGCAGTCATATCCTGTGTTGGTGGCTGTGAGTGGCTAGCTACTGGATGTGTTGAGGAGTGTGCTTTGTTGTTTTCCTATATAGTGGCCATAAATGTCACAATCGGCCAAGAGACTGGGTTTGCAAGACATACACATACATTCGGCAATAGGTCTGGTGAATAATGTCAGCAGCCCTAATCTTACCCTTAATACAGTCTGAACCTGTGTGATGCACAGAAACACACTTGCCTTGATATTACCACCAGTACATAATGCAGGAGGTGCATGTGGTTTCCTTTTCATTCTTGTCTAATGCTTTGGTGTCATGTGGTCCGCTGTTGAGATATATATTCTATATCTATGTATGTGTGTGTATATGTATATGTGTGTGTGTATATATATATATATATATATATATATATATATATATATATATATATATATATATAGACATTAACACACATAAATCTACATGATGGAATACATGTCCTACACTGTTGAATGCCTCTGCTGGATGATCTGTACGTGATAACCTCAGATGTATGTATATCTGCCATGGCTTAGTGGTAAAGCACATCGTCTGTGGTGTCCAGGGTCCTGGTTTTGAGCCGTGCAGAGGCCGGTTGTTTTGTTGCTGGGAAGAACAAGGGACATTGAATACAGTGATAGTAAGGTGCTTTTAACCAGTTGTGTGCCGGTCTGCGTGACAGTAAGCAGTGGGTAGTTTTGGGGAGGCTCAGTATGGGTCATGTAACTATGCATTAGAAGACAATACTATGCAAACATGGTGGAAAATAGTGAATCCCGTTTATCCCCAGGGTGTGATGCAGGTCCCAAGAGTGTATGTGTATAGATAGCCAGGTGCAGGACTCGAATATAGGTGAAAGCATGGGGGGGTGTCAGGCATACTGTACGTAGATTGGAGCCCTGTGTCTTGGCATTTCTCCTGGCTAAGCACGCCTAAGCTAGGGGTGTGTCTATACCTGCCTAGTGCAATTGGGAGGGACAACAGCAGTAGGAGAGTAGTCAAGGTGAACAAGCTGGGCAAACAGGTGATAATTATCATAATCAGCAAATTACAGGGCCAGCCCGGCCCAGAACACTACAATAAAGTGAGTAAGCACCATCACCTCGGGTTTTTCCACACTCTACACCACCGGTATATACATGCAGGGAAATTTTACAAAACAATCCAACAAAATGTGAAGGACTGCAGCAGGCAACATAGACCAACATGTGCAGGAGGCTGAGGGTGGTGATGATGTGAATGCTGCCGAACAACCCTTAGTGAGGAGACAGAGAAGACTGTACAGACCCAGGGTAACCTACCAGGGGTTACATGAGCTGGAGATAGTGGAGCGCTATGGGGTGGACAGAGACCTCCTACAGCAGATTGTTGAGCTGTGCCGGCCACACCTGACACATCGAACAGGCCGAGGCAAACCCATTCCAGTGGATACCAAGCTATGTGTAGGCTTAGATATACTAGCCACAGGTACCTCACAAAGCACAACTGGGGATATCATGGGAATCTCACAGGCATCTGCATCCAGGGTATTCCATCAGTTCCCGGATGCCATGTCACCACATGCCAGTGAGCATGTACATTTCCTCAACACACGTGAGGTGTTGACCAGCAAAATGCATATCTTCTACCAAATGGCAGACTACCCTGGGGTAGTGGGTGCTATAGCCTGCATGCACGTATGCATCAAAGCACCACCTGGTGAGCAGGTTAGGGCCTACTTTAACCGCAGGGGCATCCCCTCCATCAACTGCCAGGTCATATGCGATGCCCAGGGCATTATACTGAATGTGTGTGCTGGCTACCCTGGAAGCTATGACGATTCCGATATATGGTATCTGACGCAGCTGTACCACAGCTTTGCCAATATGGACATCCCCTACGGTCACCTAGTGGGGGATGCTGGGTACCCACTGGAGCCGTGGCTGATGACACCCATCAGAAATGCACGCACACCTGAACAACTACGCCATAATGAGGCACATGCACAGGCCAGACATATAATAGAGCGTGTGTTTGGGATGCTCAGGTCACGGTTCCAGTGTCTGGACACATCCGGTGGAGCCTTGCAGTATTCACCAGCTGCATACACCCAAATTGTTATGGCAAGTGCTATGCTACACAATATGATCCTGCGGAAACAGCTGCAGCAGGAACAGCATGGGGTAGGGCCACACAGCCCCCCCACCAATGTCAAGGCCTGTACAGGCACAGAGTGACTCGGAGGAGGAACAACCTGAGCTGGATCCAGTAGGTGGAAGGAGGCATGCCCAGTATGACCTGGCCTTGGCAAAGACGCACCGCATAGCATATGCACTGACACAGTAGGTACCCAGGGAATGTCACCGTCTCTGACTCGCACAGACAGTAAAAGGGATGCCAAACATGACACTACCTGTGCTCAGCCATGTATAGGAAGTGCACTATGTGCATCCAACATAGGCAGCCCTCCAGAACCATCCTCAGGTCTGGCACACCCTCAAGGTAAGTCAATCAACCCACCAAATGGCAGTTGTATTAGAATGTGTTGTTAGCTGTAGCTATGGCATGGATATGAGCATGCAAGGGAATTTGGTGGCTGAATGTTAAGGCAGCAGACAGTAGACATTCATAGTGGCACCATGACATCTGTAGCACATACTGGGGTCACCATAATAGCCAGTAGTACACAGGGTGTCATAACCCACTGTGGGTAATGGGCTGAGCATCATGTGTGTCCATACAGCCCACACAAGTCTCAACCAGCTGGACATGTGTAGACCAACACAGACAAATGCTGTACTATGGCATCTGAATATGCCCAATGGATGACCCCCCCCCCACACACAGACTGACACAGACAGACTACAGCAGGCCAGGCAGTTGGATGTAGGTTGTGAAGGCTAGGAAGTCTGAAACTAATATGTTGGTAATTAAAGCTAAGATCTGGAGTACACTTGTATGCCTCTAGCCAGCACAATAGGTAGGTCTACACACTGAAATGGAGTACCTGACATACCAGTATAGTAGTAGCAAAAGTGTACAAGTATCAGGTGTTCCCCCCTTCCAACGTACACATATAACAACAGTCAGGTGCGCACCCCCGGTGCTGTGTAGGAATGTGGATACAGTCGGATGTCCCCCCATGCTGTGCAGAAATGTAGCAACAGTCAATGCCACATGACCGATGGATACCCTGCAGACACAGCATGCCACCTGCCAGTGTACAACGCAGAGGTCGGCACCACAGTACTGACTACCTGGACATGTAACACATGCGATACAGTTGGCCATACTGGGCATGCTCAAACACATGATGGTATGATGGCAATGTCAGTCAACAACATGCAAAATGGTCATACTGGGTATGCTCACACATGTAAACACAAGACGGCCAGGTCTGCAAACACCAGTCGTCCGGACATGTCTGCCGGTACATTGCTATACTGTTGGATGACTGTGCTGTATGGTATGTGTGTGGTACTGTCTATTGTCTGTATATTTACCATGGTGTAGTGGTAATTCATATTAGCTGTATGTGCAGGGTGTTGCTACCAACACTTGCAAAGGACGGTTATTTGTTTGTGGGCAGAACAAGCCCATTGGATACGGAGTAGGTAAGGCACATTGCAGCAGTTGGGAGCAGTTGTACTTGGGTTTGCATGGTGTTAAGCACTGCTGACCTCTGGTTACAGCTTCTTACACTTGGCTAGACTCCACATTTCTTTACCAGTGCAATACTCGCATACTGGTAGCCAAACACGCTTACACCCGCTCGCTCCCTTACTTGAACATGCACCAACATTGGTGCTTGCATGTGTCACTCATGCTGGGTGGGCGCGATCCCTTGTGATGCCTATTACATCGGACTACATGACTACAGTATTGGGTATGGCTGACCATTAGGCGATGGCATGGAGTTCGACTGTACAGAATCGGCGGCCTGTCCAGTGAGTTAATCATATTATATGTGTGTTCCTCATACAATCTGCTCCCATCTGGCTGATACATGGGAACCGATACTCTGAAATGCGGACAGGCAAATGTGTTTTGGGACCCACATCCATCTGCCGGGTCATGCTACCACATACATATTGTAGGCTTGCCTCCTTTTAAATTGTCCGGGGTGAGACTTTAGGATTAACACCTGTCCCCTTTGTATGGGACAGGCCCTCCTTAGGCGTATGTGTCATGCGAAAATAATCAAGACATAGCAAATGTCCTGATTACAGGACAATATTATATTCTACGTTTCTCTAATAGTTGCATGTAACAGTTACTGTATATATGACACTTCTATGTTATGTGAAGTAGCAAAAGCAACTGGACTGCTATTAGACTAAGCTTTTATTTGTGCTAATACGTATAGTTCTGTACTATGCACGGCTGTATGTATGTTCTGACCTGGTACGTCTGACATTTCTACAGAGCAACTCTCACTTTGGCCATTTGGAAAGGTGGCAGCCCTATAGGACCTGTATGTAGAGATGTCAGATTTGGCAAGGCAACACATACCCACAGCCAGTAGAAAATAGACTACTTCACCGGTTTGCATAATTAAAGGTTATTCTTGTAGCATTATAGTTGCTAATACTGTTTCCTATAACATCTAGGTGTTTCAGATACAACATAATTGTTTTATTCAACCACTACAGACAATATATGGATTCTTTGCCCTAAATCACAGGCCATGTGCCATAATAACATTTATTTTGCAGGACACAACTGCCCAAAGGGAAGTGTCCCTCGCAAAGGTGAACAGGTGGTAACCCCAACCTATTATGCTATCATCTGCCTAAGGTAGTCGGCGGAATATGCACTTTCCGTCACTAGCAGACCTCACATACAAATAGGGGAGAATGAACACTGAATCAGAGACACTGCATAACACCCTCAGGGACACATTTGGATGATTGATACTATTAACCTGACACATTGACAGTCCCAGAGCATATGTATTCATACACATTTGTCGAGGTACATGATGTTTATGACTCATACATGTTGTCATTAGTCATTACGTATATTCCGCCACCTGTCCACCTAATATCACTAATTCTGGAAGGATTTAGTTGGGACTGTGCTAGATTCTGATTTGTAATCATGGACGTCCATGATAATCGGGTACAGTTCACTGATATAGTCCCTCTGTGTTCCCCCAATGGTTTACAGACTATCCAGTAGATATGCTCTTAAGGTTTGGGAGGTATGGGCGTCTGCTATACCCACATAGGAATATTAATTACTTCCACGGGGTGGGCCTAATACATCTCTGCCAACCAACACCTGAACACTTAGGCCCATTATTGCATACCCATGATTCCCCTACCTGACACCCCTCTACAGCACTCGTCCTTACTGTGAGCACAGCTGGGGTATGAACACACTCCTACACACTGCCCACTCTCCCCATGTTGGGACACATGTCGTACGTTTTGTCAACCCATGTGTTATCAGAGTTGAACAACCTACAGTTCCGTGTACAGCTACATCCTGGTTTCGTGGAGCACCACAGGTTTGTCTACAAGGCAATTTTTGGTGTCCCGCAAGGGACCCCGTGATCCATGTTTAAAGTGTAGACCTTGCAGATCTCTCCCACTGGTAGTTTCCTGCCAGTTGTCTGGAAAGCAGCGGTGTATTTACCTTTATTGCGTGTCTGTATGTCTCACCAGCCTAGCTGGGGGTGTGTGGGAGGTAGACATTTGTTTATTGGACCACCCACTAACATATGTCCGGTGTGACCATATGTTGCCCGTAATTGCTATAACATAACCTAGGTATGTACATGTGTATATTTACAGTAATATACATATATATATATATATATATATATATATATATATATATACACACATTTTTTGTGTGTATGTATGTGTGTGTGTGTGTATGTGTGTGTGTGTGTGTGTATATATATATATATATATATATGTATATATATATATATATATATATATATAAATATATATATATATATATATATATATATATATATATATATATATATATATATATATATATATATATATATATATATATATATATATATATATATATATATATATATATATATATATATATATATATATATGTGTGTGTATATGTATATATATATATATATATATATATATATATATATATATATATATATATATATGAATATATATACATCTGTGTGTCCGTTGACCAATACATTTCCCGCTCATATGCACTTACACATGCGTATTGGGTTTTATATATGCTTCACCAGCATACTATTGCCTTAGTCATTATGACACCGACACTTCACTTCGGTTATCTTGTAATCGGTATTTAGCACGTTATACAGCGGACAGATGTTGCAATATGTTCATTTACAGATTACCGATGGTAATTGGGATGTGATACAGTGTCATTTGACCTGTTCCTCATCTGCACAGCCTATTATTCCAGCTACTGTCTTTGTTTGTCTGTGCATATTCATATTATTTATGTCAATAAATGGAGTGCATGTGTTACAGAGAATGTACTTCAACATATTGTTGTCTGCATGTGCATATACATATATACCTATTATGTACTAGCTGACCTACGCAGAGTGGTCCATTGGAACTGGCCCAACCAACCCTGGCACTCCTGGATCCATAATCGCATAACCATAGTTCCTCCACCCCACCCGTGTTGAGTTTCCACGCGTAACAACCATTATCCACTTGATATCGCAGCCATGATACACCTTTACACATGGCCCTCTCCAGAGCGTTTGGGGCCCTACACACATTTTGTACTGCCTCATGTATTCACAGGGTCTCCCGCCATTCATATTTGCACATACGTGCCTTTTCTGGTTTTATGGTCTGTGTGTAATGTAGACGTAGCAGTTCAACGATGTTATGCCCACTGGTAGAACCCTGACTCTGGTGTGAATATTGTTGCTCTGCTCACTCTTGGGCAGTTTTATCTGACATATGCTGCAAGCACTATATAATACCTTAGCTGCTCTCGATTCCCTTCACAACCCTTGTGTATGCTTTATTCTTATAGGTTCATAGGTAGGTACTAGGCTATTGGCCCTAGGGCCTATATAAGCCAAGCCAAAGGTACCCTGGCTTTCGCCACCCAAGAAAATTATTTTCCTGTGCCACTGTCGAGCAGAGCCACAGAAGTGATCCCTGGGGTGAATTTCCTATCTCCCATCCAATCATCAAGATTTTTTTTGAAGAGCGCTAATGAGGAGCTTTGTTTGATATAGATAGGTAGTTAGTTCCAAAGTATGGGAAGTCTCTGGGACAGGAATCTATCACTCCAGCATGTTCTGTTTATTATGGTGACAAGGTTTAGGTCCCTAGACCATGTAGCTCATAGGGATTTCTTTAAGTGGAGCATGTCTAAGAGCTCTGGGTTTGACATAGCTTTGTGTATTAGGCAGAGATCGCCTCTGAGTAGGTGATATGCAACGGAGTAAAGCTGCAGTTTTTTGAGACAGTCTGCATAGGGCATCTGTTTGAGGCCAGTAATCCTCTTTGTGAGGTATTTCTGTGGCCTTTCCAGTTGTTGTAGATGTCTTGTGAGGTACATACCAAAAGGGGCATTATACTCTATAATGGGTCTAATGAGTGACGAGTCGAGGGGAACAATGACCTCTTTTTTCCTGAATGAGAAACCTTTTGTGATGAGGTGTGCCACGTAGAAGGATTTCCTGACTACTGTGGTGATATGATTATCAAAGGAGAGACTACTGTCCACCTGTGTCCCAAGGTATATTTTCACACTTTCAGTGTTAAGTAGACTACCGCCTATGTGATAGTTCATGGGTACTGAGTTTTTACCAAAAGGGATGACAATGCACTTTTTGGCATTGAGCTTGAGGCCATGGCTTTGACACCAGACATCTGTCTCAGCAAGGCCCTTTTGTAGGATGTCCACATCTTTTGGAGTTTTGATTATGGCTCCTAGTTTGCAGTCATCTGCGAACTTCATTAGCCAAAGACCTTCTGTGTTGGCCTGTACTTCAGAGATGTAGATACCAAACAAGAGAGGACCCAGGACTGAACCCTGTGGTACTCCACTTGTCACTGGTCTGAAGTTGGATTTGGAATCTGCTACTTTCACAGTGTGGGTTCTGTCAGTGAGCCAGTTGGCAACCCATCTTGTAACATAGGGATTTATACCTAGTTTAGTGAGTTTATCTATAATTCCAGAGTGGGGGATGGTGTCGAAAGCCTTGGAGAGATCTAGATAGGCTGTGTGAACCACCTTAACCTCATCTATGGCTTTGGTGACTGCTTCAAAGAAGTCTATCAGGTTTAGGAGACATGATCTGCCTTTTACAAACCCGAACTGGGTGGGGTCCTGAGTTTGGAGATTACCAATGTCATTGTTTATAAGTTCCACAATGATACGTTCCATAGCCTTGCAGACCAGGCTCATTAGGCTAATGGGGCGGTAGTTTCCTGGGTCTGTGGTGGCTCCCCCTTTGTGGAGTGTGAGAACTGTTGCTGTGCACCATTCAGTGGGCACATAGCCTGAGGTGAGGCTATGACTGAACATGGTACTTAGGTGTGGTGCCAGTTCATTCTGTAGTTCATGTAGAACACAGCCTGGGATGTCGTCAGGTCCCATGGATGCTGTGTTCTTGGCTTTGGATAGTTTGTTTTTTACCTGTGCAGCCGTGATTACAGGAACTTTGCATTCTTCTGGTACAGAGATGGGCCCTTTAGGGGATGACAGGGGGGTAAAGTTAGCACTGAACCTATCTGCCAGGATGTTGGCAATATCAATTGGTTCTGTATATTTAGTGCCATTGTGCTGTAACTCAGAGCAGATCTAAGTGCTGCCATTGAGATTCTTGACATAGCTATAGAATGCTTTGTGGTTGTATTTAGAGTCAGTGGCGATTTTGTTTTCATAACTAGCTTTGGAGGATTTTATGAGGGGATCTCAGCTTCTTACTGAAGATGACCAGGGAGTTAATCCAATCATGGGATTTAACTGTTTTTTGCAAACGTTTCATTCTTCTGTTGTATAGTTTGTTTATGGCAGGGGACCACCAGATTGGCTTCCTTTTTTTGGAGGATAGCATCTTGGCTCTGTTAGGGATTGCACAATCCATGCACTCGTGTAAGTGCTTATAAAGTGCATTTATGTAGGATTCAGCAGTCATACCTCTATTGTCCATCTGCATGGGTGACGTGAAGTTTGTCACTTCTGTCTTGAGAAGCGTGAAGTTGGCTTTGGAGAAATTTTTTACTGTGGTTTCACTAATGGGGGGGGGGGTAGGGGGGATGTGGATGTCTAGGGTGATTAGCTTATGGTCGGATCTGACCAACAAGGAATTGACCTCTGGTGTGGAGCACCGGTTGCCCATGTTGTTTATAACCAGGTCTAGGATATTGCTGCCCCTGGTGGGGGTGTGCATAAGTTGATCCATGGCATTGGAATTTATGAATTCCAGAAAATGTTGAGCACAAGAGTTGGTACATGAGTAGTTTTCCCAGTTAATGGTAGGGTAGTTGAAATCGCCCATTATTAGGGTGTTAGGTTGTACCCTAATATTTTCCAGTGTATTAAGAAATGAGGAGTAGGAATCCTGGGGCATGGTGGGGGATCTGTAGCAAGCTATAATTTGGATTGCGGTCTTGCCCAGAGTTAGTTGCACTTGGATAATCTCGGATGCATTATGCTGAGCAACTAGCCTGGAGGTGTGGATATTCTTAATGAATATGGACACGCCTCCGCCTTTAGTGTTTCGGTCCAGGTTAGGTGGCCGAAAGGTGTGGTATGAATTATAGCCTGGTAATGCAGGGGTACTCTCTGGAGCCTTGAACCAGGTCTCTGTCACTGCACAGATGTCGATGTTCTCCATTTTAAGGAGTGCCTCGAGTGAGTGCATTTTGAGGTTTAGACTTCTAGCATTAAGTAGCAATACCCTCAGATTCTTCTTGCCTGTACCTGTTAGGGTGGTGAATTTGTCATTTGAACCTTGCCTAAAAAAGGCACTATAGGGGTGGCTAGAACCTTAGCCAGTATCCAGAATCCCAGGGGTGACAGGTGCAGGCCATCTCTGGCAAAGCATCGTGGTTTGTCGATCATGTCATCCCAGGCAGACAGATACTGGATCCCCTTAGAATGACACCAGAAGCTTAACCAATTGTTGAAGTCAATCATTTTGTCCTTGTACTGTGGTATCATTCTGGGTGATGGCAGGATGCTACTCAGGGCTAGGGTCATACCTGCCTGGGCTACAAGATTGTACAGCTCCTCCATGTCCCTTTTCATGTAGTCCAATGAGGTACGTCTCAGGTCATTCACACCAACATGGACAATGACAGAGTCATATTTGTACTTGTTGTAGAGTGACTTGAGTGCATGCATTATGTGGCGGATCCTGGCACCTGACAGGCAGCTGACAGTAACTTTCTCCTTGTTTAGCCTGGTGAGTGGAACATCAGTGTGCCTGACTATAGAGGCACCTATGACTAGAGTGTTGTGTATGTTGTTATGCCTTATGGGCTGTGGTTGAGTGGCACACTGAGTCTGTTGGCTATATGTCATTTGGGTTGTGTTGGGGGGGTGGAGGTTGCTTGTGTTTCTGCTTTGGAGGTCCCTGTTGCTTGGGCAGGTTTTTACTGAGAGCCTCCGTGAATGTAGGTGTGTTTTGTGTTTCTATGTGTGTGTTTTGGTGGTGTAGGTTTTGAGGGACTATGTGCTGACTGTGGTGTGGTGCAAGTGTTTACCTTCTCCTCTTGACTGTCTAGTTGAGTCATGGGTGAAGAGAGCTTTGCTTCCAGTTTGGCTATATAAGTGCATCTCTCACAGGTTGTAGTGTTGGGTGGTAGGAGGAGAGGGTTGTCTGTGTACATGAGGCAATTACTGCATTGCCCCAAGATTCCCAGATTCATCAGCTAGACAGGAGAAAACACCGGGAGCTGACCCTTAGACACGCCTGGATAGGTGCTTATTTGTTAAGTACCAGAAACCATTTTCCTCTAGACAGAGAGGAAAGTTGAGTGCTGCAGTAATTTGTAGCTTTAGTGCTTAC